>NC_052338.1:14755823-14978323 GCF_016432855.1 Salvelinus namaycush
TGTTTTTTTGCTAAATGTTATATATCCGCCTCACTCTCCGAGAAATAAGTAGTTCTGCCAGGTTTTACACAGTCAAATGTAACAAATAACTATATTTTTTATAAAGAACTGTACAAATTATACATTTGTAACATAAATTGGTTGATATAGCATTTGGGAAATAAACTCTTTAAGTGCTTAAAATGAGCTTGTGTGTGTGTGTGTGTGTGTGTGTGTGTGTGTGTGTGTGTGTGTGTGTGTGTGTGTGTGTGTGTGTGTGTGTGTGTGTGCGCGCGCGCGTCTCACCCTCTCCCCGTCCAGCAGCAAGTGGACCTTGAAGAGCATGCGGTCATCAACGTTGACCTCTTCGTTTCGGTAGAGGATCTGGAAGATCCGGCTGAACACCGTAGTGTCCTCATGGACCCCATCATGGACCGCCGCAGAGCTGAAACTACAGTCACCTAGGGGGATGGGAGAGAGCATCATCAGCAGCAGTATCATCATCATCGTCGTCATCACCATCACCACCAGTACTGCCTCTGCCTATACGCAAACTGCTGCGTGCAGGGCCCGTGGCAGCTACGGGGCCCCCGACCAAAATATATTTTTGCATTAATTTTTTGGAAGTCAGTTAGGATCTCAACTTATTATTGACAGTTAGAATAGTAAAATACACAAGGTGCAATTTCGACATTTGGTTGTGCATCAGCAGTTTTTCTCTTGTTATGTCAGTTACTGACAGTCACTCAATTAGCCATGTCAGCTAACATTTTATAGATTGCTAGATAAGTTAGTCTAGCCAGCTATCTAAACCGTGTAGTAATCATGGCTGAATTACTGACCAGGCAAGCAAGGTACGTGCCTGGTCACATTGAGTTTGTTCGTCACTCTCACTCAGATATCATATGAACCTGGTATAAATCATGGCAAAATGTGTAGAATTGCAGGAAATTAGCTTTTAAACTGCAAAAAATTGTATCCACCCAATGATTAAATGTGTATAATGGCAGAGAATTAGCTTTAAAACTGCCCAATTTTCTCTCAGCCTATGGCAAAATTAGTACAATTGCATGAAATGTGTTGTTAAACTGCAAAATGCTCTCCCTGCCCCATGGCAAAAAGTGTAGAATTGCAGGAAATGAACTTAAATGTTTTGCCAGCGAGGTAGTTATGCACCCCAACCAGATCTTGCTTAGGGCTCCAAAAGGCTAGAGGTGGCCCTGATCATCATCATACCTGACAAACACATCACCATTCCCATCACTGTCATTTCATGTCCTCCACATAATTGAGGCTCAGAAGCAGTGGATTATATACAATCTGACATTTCTCTGGGTATAAAAATAAATGGTTTTCCAGTCAATCTCTATATAGTCAGTGGTGTTTTCTGCTTGTTTCTGTAGAGTAGATGTGAGACAGCAGCTGGCTGCTGGAGGTGCAGCTGTGATAGACCTTTGTGAAGGAAGCACCCCACTGAGGTGCTCTCCTTTTATCTACCTCTGCAATATAGAGGTAGATACGAACTCTATGCCCCAACCCCCTCTCTCTTTCTCTCCCTCTGTTTCTCTGTCTCTTCTCTCTGTTCTCCCCTTCTCTCCCTCTCTCAGCAGCCCTCTCCAGAAAGAACAGTTGCTTCAACCAGCATGAGTGTCAGATTGTGTACTAAATTTAGTGAAAGGCAGTGTGGCTGTTGTGTGTTGGCAGCATGATGTGCTACAGCTAGTGGAAATACTCTCAGTTCATTCCAAACCAATCCTAGCCTATTACAGAGGAAGAGGCAGGTTGTCAACAAAGTTGTAATGAGGGTGAATGCTCAGTACTCCAGGCTCATCTAAAAACATGGCATCTCTAGTTCTGCTCTACAGGGAGGGGACAGCGGGAGACAGTGAGCAGAACTGGCAAGGCACTAAAGAGGCTTCACTCTGATTTAAAGGGATGCAATTAGTTATGAGCAATACGAGTACAGATATACAGTATGTTTGCAACCAAATAATGAATATTCTATAGCATTACAAAGGAGATACTTCATCCACTGTGCCACTGTGCACATACAATCATTCTCTTTCTCTCTCTTTCTCTTTCTCTCTCTCTCTCCTTCTCTCAATTCAATTTCAATTCAATTTAAGTGCTTTACTGGCAAGGGAAACAGATGTTAACATTGCCAAAGCAAGTGAAGTAGATAATAAACAAAAGTGGAATAAACAATAAAAATGAATGGTAAGCATTACACTCACAAAAGTTCCAAAAGATTAAAGGCATTTCAAATGTCATATTACGTGCAAATAGTTAAGGTACAAAAGGGAAAATAAATAAACACAAATATGGGTTGTATTTACAATGGTGTTTGTTCTTCACTGGTTGCACTTTTCTTGGGGCAACAGGTCAAAAATCTTGCTGCTGTGATGGCACACTGTTGTATTTCTCCCAATATATATGGGAGTTTAGCAAAATTGGGTCTGTTTTCAATTTTTTTGTGGGTCTGTGTTATCTAAGGGAAATATGTGTCTCTAATATGGTCATACATTTGGCAGGAGGTTAGGAAGTGCAGCACAGTTTCCACCTCATTTTGTGGGCAGTGTGCACATAGCCTGTCTTCTCTTGCAAGCCAGGTCTGCCTACGGCGGCCTCACTGAGTCTGTACATAGTCAAAGCTTTCCTTAAGTTTGGGTCACTCACAGTGGTCATGTATTCTGCCACTGTGTACTCTCTGTTTAGGGCCAAATAGCATTCTAGTTTGCTCAGTTTTTTTGTTAATTCTTTCCAATGTGTCAAGTAATTATCTTTTTGTTTTCTCATGATTTGGTTGGGTCTAATTGTGCTGCTGTCCTGGGGCTCTGTGGGGTGTGTTTGTGAACAGAGCCCCTGGACCAGCTTGCTTAGGGGACTCTTCTCCAGGTTCATCTCTCTGTAGGTGATGGCTTTGTTATGGAAGGTTTGGGAATTGCTTCCTTTTACGTGGTTGTAAAATTTAACAGCTCTTTTCTGGATTTTGATAATTAGCGGGTATCAGCCTAATTCTGCTCTGCATCCATTATTTGGTGTTTTACAATCTACACTGAGGATATATTTGCAGAATTCTGCATGCAGAGTCTCAATTTGGTGTTTGTCCCACTTTCTTGGTTGGTTGGTGAGCGGACCCCAGACCTCACAATCATGAAGGGCAATGGGTTCTATAACTGATTCAAGTATTTTTAGCCAGATCCTAATTGGTATGTGGAAATTTATGTTCCTTTTGGTGGCATAGAAGGCCCTTCTTGCCTTGTCTCTCAGATCGTTCGCAGCTTTGCGGAAGTTACCTGTGGCGCTGATGTTTAGGTCGAGGTATGTATAGTTTTTTGTGTGCTCAAGGGCAACGGTGTCTAGATGGAATTTGAATTTGAGGTCCTGGCAACTAGACCTTTTCTGGAACCATTATTTTTGTCTTACAGAGATTTACTGTCAGGGCCCAGGTCTGACAGAATCTGTGCAGAAGATCTAGGTGCTGCTATAGGCCCTCCTTGGTTGGGGACAGAGACATCAGCAAACAGTAGACATTTGACTTTAGATTCTTGTAGGGTGAGTCCTGGTGCTGCAGACTGTTCTAGTGCCCTCGCCAATTCGTTGATGTAACGGTCATCGTTGCATGAAGAAGTGGACCAAAGCGCAGCGTGGTAAGTGTTCATGGTTTATTCTCAAAAAACACTTGAACAAAATAACAAAGAGCAAAACGACAACGAACAGTTCTGTCAGGTGCAGAAACACAAAACAGAAAATAACTACCCACAAAACACAGTTTGGAAAATGCTACCTAAGTATGGTTCCCAATCAGAGACAACGATAGACAGCTGTCCCTGACTGAGAACCACACCTGGCCAAAACAAAGAAATACAAAACATAGAAAAATTAACATAGAATGCCCACCCAAATCACACCCTGACCAAACCAAAATAGAGATATAAAAAGCTCTCTAAGGTCAGGGCGTGACAGTTGATATATATGTTAAAGAGGGTGGGGCTTAAACTGCATCCCTGTCTCACCCCACGCCCCTGTGGAAAGAAACGTGTGTGTTTTTTGCCAATTGTAACCGCACACTTGTTGTTTGTGTACACTGATTTAATAATGTTGTATGTTGTCCTGTTCACTCTCTCTTTTTTTCTCTCTCTCTCTCTCTCTGTAACGGCCGTCGTATGAAGAAGGAGTGGACCAAAGCGCAGCGTGGCAAGTGTTCATGATTTATTAATAAAACTGAACACTAAATAACAAAACAACAAAGAGAACGAACGAAACCGAAACAGCTCTGTCAGGTGCAGAAACACAAAACAGAAAACAACTACCCACAAAGCATCGGTGGGGAAAAGCTACCTAAGTATGGTTCTCAATCAGAGACAACGATAGACAGCTGCCTCTGATTGAGAACCACACCCGGCCAAACACAAAGAAATGCAAAACATAGAAAATGAACATAGAATGCCCACCCAAATCACACCCTGACCAAACCAAAATAGAGACATAAAAAGCTCTCCACGGTCAGGGCGTGACACTCTCTCTGATATTCTCTTACTGTTTGTGTGACATAATACCATTAGAGTTAAGCTACAGTAAGGAGGCAGCAGAACAGTAAACACTAAACTAATTCATATAACACCATCCTGATTTAACAAACCACAATGTTTTTCTATATGAATTACAGTCATTAAATGGCTGGGATTCAGAAGCGAGACAATCCTTCACACCTTGTCTGAAGGGCACCAGACAATTGAAATGTCAAGCACACAACACTTTAATCTCCCACAGTATGGTGGGTGGATTATTTCCCACGTCTCTGTGGTTGATAAATGTCTTTCTCCTGGCTGGCCAGAGCGGAGCTTATCATTGGCTGGTGAATTTATGGTTGGTAGCCCTGTCTGTTCTGTCTGTCTTTAAGGCATATAGCTGTAATACGTGACCTTGTAGAGGAGGTGTGCAGGAGACGGGAGGGAGATGGGGAAGAGGGCTCTGGCTAAGCCCTCCAATTAGAATATGGAAATATAATGTTACTGTATGGTGCATTGCTGCAATGTAGCTAGCGACGCTCACTGTGTACAGATATTATGGCACTGCTGCACTTTGTGTGTGCAGGCAATCCTGATACTGTGGTTTAGGATATAAGAATATTCTGCACTACAGCAACTGATTTGTAGATGTTATCGTATGGCAGTGCAGAGATAATCAGTACAAACTGTTAATGCTGAATGTGCACATACACTATATATACAAAAGTATGTGGACACCCTTTCAAATTAGTGGATTTGGCTATTTCAGCCACAACCGTTGCTGACAGGTGTATAAAATTGAGCACACCGCCATGCAATCTCCATAGACAAACATTGGCAGTAGAATGGCCTTACTGAAGAGCTCAGGGACTTTCAACATGGCACCGTCATAGAATGCCACCTTTCCAACAAGTCAGTTCGTCAAATTTCTGCCCTGCTAGAGCTTCCCCGGTCAACTGTAAGTGATGATATTGTGAAGTGGAAACGTCTAGGAGCAACAACGGCTCAGCCTTGAAGTGGTAGGCCACACAAGCTCACAGAATGAGACCGCCAAGTGCTGAAGCGCATAGCACGTAAAAATGGTCTGTCCTCGGTTGCAACACTCACAGCCGAGTTCCAATCTTTCTCTGGAAGCAACGTCAGCACGAGAACTGTTCGTCGGGAGCTTCATGAAACGGGTTTCAATGGGCGAGCAGCCACACACAAGCCTAAGATCACCATGCGCAATGCCAAGCGTCAGCTGGAGTTATTTTTTCCCCCACCTTAACCAGGTAGGCTAGTTGAGAACAAGTTCTCATTTGCAACTGGCCAAGATAAAGCAAAGCAGTGAGACACAGACAACAACACAGAGTTACACATGGAGTAAACAATAAACAAGCCAATAACACAATAAACAAGTCAATGACACAGTAGAAAAAATAAAGTATATATACAGTGTGTGCAAAAGGCATGAGGAGGTAGGCAATAAATAGGCCACAGGAGTGAATAATTACAATTTAGCAGATTAACACTGGAGTGATAAATGAGCAGATGATGATGTGCGAGTAGAGATACTGGTGTGCAAAAGAGCAGAAAAACAAATCAAATAAAAACATTATGGAGTCGAGGATCGGTAGGATAGTCAGTTTTACGAGGGTAAGTTTGGCGGCGTGAGTGAAGGAGGCTTTGTTGCGAAATAGAAAGCCGATTCTAGATTTGATTTGTTTAATATGAGTCTGGAAGGAGAGTTTACAGTCTAGCCAGACACCTAGGTATTTATAGTTGTCCACATATTCTAGGTCGGAACCGTCCAGGGTGGTGATGCTAGTCGGGCGGGCGGGTGCGGGCAGCGAACGGTTGAAAAGCATGCATTTGCGTTTAAGAGCAGTTGGAGGCCACAGAAGGAGTGTTGTATGGCATTGAAGCTCGTTTGGAGGTTAGTTAGCACAGTGTCCAAGGAAGGGCCAGAAGTATACAGAATGGTGTCGTCTGTGTAGAGGTGGATCAGGGAATCGCCTGCAGCAAGAGCGACATCATTGATATATACAGAGAAAAGAGTCGGCCCGAGAATTGAACCCTGTGGTACCTCCATAGAGACTGCCAGAGTGGTGTAAAGCTTGCTGTCATTGGACTCTGGAGGAGTGAAAATGCATGAATCACTCTTCACCATCTGGCAGTCCGACGGACGAATCTGGGTTTGGCGGATGCCAGGAGAACACTATGCATAGTGCCAACTGTAAAGTTTGGTGGAGGAGGACTAATGGTCTGGGGTTGTTTTTCATGGTTCGGGCTAGGCCCCAGTGAAGAGAATTCTTAACACTACAGCATACAATTATATTCTAGACTATTCTGTGCTTCCAACTTTGTGGCAACAGTTTGGGGAAGGCCCTTTCCTGTTTCAGCATGGCAACGGTCCGGGTGTACAAAGCGAGGTCCATACAGAAATGGCTTGTCAAGACCGGTGTGGAAGAACTTGACTGCCCTGCACAGAGCCCTGACCTCAACCCTATCAAACACCTTTGGGATGAATTGCAACGTTGACTGCGAGCCAGGCCAAATCACCCAACATCAGTGCGCGACCTCACTAATGCTCTTGTGGCTGAATGGAAGCAAGTCCCAGCAGCAATGTTCCAACATCTAGTGGAAAGCCTTCCCAGAAGAGTGGAGGCTGCAGCAAAGGGGGTACCAACTCCATGCCCAACTTAATGCCCATGATTTTGGAATTAAATGTTAGACGAGCAGGTGTCCATATACTTTTGGTCATGTAGTATATTATGGACAATAAACAAAACATTATCAACATCAGACTGTACATATTATGGGCGCTAAATGCTGCAATTTCGCTCAAGTCGATGCCCTCCACTTTATGCAGTTCTCCTCTCTAATCAAAGACTGGATACAATGCATACTGTAGTTCAATATACATTTAAAATCTCATTATATACTGCACTCTACTTCACAAACTGAGAGAGTAAAATACTATGCTGTTTTATACTGCACAGCAGCATGAGAAGCTCCACCATACAACAGGTCACATTGGTCTGATCAATGACTCCCTGACTTCCCTACATAGGTCAGTGTGACATTATCCATGTCTCAGTAGGAGGAACAGGTGGCTGGTGGGTCTGATTAAATGCCTGAGTGTCACATCTCAATGTCAGGGTCAGACCAACACAACAAGGGGGTTTTGTAGCCGCAACCATGCGTTCCCTTGTCAAAGAAGGAACACCCCATAGTACTGCAGCCATGCCCACACTCACGCACATGCACACACACACACTGTTCCCTGCGTCCTTTTCCAATCATAATGAACTATAAATAGATTTTTTTATTACAGCAAATCCGATAATATGTCTGGAATATGTCTTCCTGCTTATCCAGAGGACCAGCTCTGTCTGCTAATGCTGATGGGACTACAGTACAGGACAATGACAGTGTGTCAGCCCGGTCTACACAATTGTAGTTGTGATGCAACACAAAGGGAGAAATTACATCATGCACATAAGCTAGACTGATTTTCACATTTCCTCACAGAGAGAAAACACTCTCCACCAATAACAACAAGGCGTATTACTATTACTGTTGGCGTGTCCAAGGCCAGCTTTCCTCTGTTCTCTCAACACACATGTATTTTGTTTTAACTCTGCCATATAACTCTGTCATGTTATAACAACATTCTTGTGAATACTTTCACACCCCTAAACGGATTGTTTGAGACGACGTAAAACAGGCAGGAGCCACTTGGTTGCCATGGGAACTTTTTCACTTCTCTTTCTGTGGGACTACTTTCTCTGTTACAGAACATGCAGTCTATTTATAGCCAGCTGAGGCACTTGCAATGTTTAAATCATTAGTCAACACAATGATGTTCAATAAACCTTTTAGTTTCACATTTCTAAGACAAAGATGAGCAGTTTTCATGGCTGTCTTAGATTCCTGCCCAGCATGCAACACTGAAGCACCCCATAGAGCTAATGGTGGTCTGACACGATGGCAGAACACCTCAGAAACATGAATAATATGGGCCATACACACAGTTAGCATGTTGTACAGACTGAATTCCACCAAAACGTTTCAGATTCTAGAGAGTGACCGTAAAATAAAACTCAACATACAGTATCTATCAACACAGAATACCTGGCCTGAGCCCTCTGATAACAGTCAAGAACAAGGCTCCAGCACAGCACACTACCAACACACTACCGTTCCCATTCACTAGAGTTTCAGTGGCCACACGCTATAAAAAGGAGACATTGTGAAAGATTTCTGTTTTCAGAAACATCAAAGGAAACTGTCCAAAGAATGTGGATCACAGAAGATGATCGTAATCATGTGGTAGAATGGTAACCAGAACATTCTCCCTTTCAGACAACCCATGATCCTCTCACACTCAACCCACCAGAGTCCCTGGCCTAACAGGCTGCATAGATACAGACAGTGTCCCAACCACTGGCAAGTTATGCATGAACTCAAACTACCAGTATAGAAGTCTCAGTTTGCTACAACCTGGTGTGGGTCTATTGCTGGAATCAGTGAGATTCATACTGTGTGGGAATTAGTATCTGTAAAACTACAGAAACAGTTCTATGCAAACTATGCATTAAAAACACCCAGCGTTATCAATATATAACACAATGTGAGAAGACATAATTCATTACCTGCATTCCCTGGTGTTGTTGCTATCAACCTGTGTGGTACACGAGGAGAGACCTTCAGCCCTGCTCGGACCTGGTAGAATCTGGAGGGAGAAAACAATACAACACCGTCAGTTACTGCACAGATGTAGGATCTTCATTTGAGCCAGTTTGCTATAGCAGGAAAATAATCCTGCAGCAACAGAAACTGTGAATTATTATGTGGATTATAATTAATGGACATTTTTTGTAGGGAGTTGATACATTTTACATTAGGGCAAATCAAGTCTGACATCTTAAAGTGGAAATTACAAACGTTAGCAGTCTTTATAAAATGTCTGCAACAACAGGGCGATCAAATTAACATAAATATCTGTACATAGCTACTACACACATACCGGCTACTGTACACATCACTACACATTCCACACACATACTAATGCATATGAAACAAATGTTCAGAATGGAATGGAAAGAAATAGCTGGAAAGGCTAGTACTGTTCTGTTAAACACAACTGGTAAGGAATTGTACAAATGTACCTTAATTATTAATAAGGACAGGATCAAATAGCAATAAATAATACATTACTCAAAATAATGCACATCCATTCAGTGAGTCTGCTGCTGTCTGTGCTTGAAGGTCAACAGTAGTAGAGCTCTGTACACTAGCTGATAAAACAGATATTACATACCTAATAATATCATTTGTAATTGTCTCTTGCATACTTGGTACTTATCGTAAGAGTAGGGGTGTTAACCCTGGTGTCCTGGCTAAATTCCCAATCTGGCCACCTAATCACCTCCCAGCTTCCAATTGACTCATTCCACCCTTCTCCCCTGTAACTATTCCCCAGGTCGTTGCTGTAAATAAGAATGTGTTCTCACTCAACTTACCTGGTAAAATAAGATTTAAATATAACAACAATTCAATATAGTATTATCATCCTGCCAATGCTGACATACAGCATTCCCCCATCAAAAAGATATGGGCACCAAAAGTGCAGTGAAACACGCATCTTCAAAGGTCACTTTGAATATCGGAGTGGGAATGGATGTGGGTCTGTATAAAAGCATTGCGCCCCCTGAGATCCGTCGGCAATGGAAGACACCAGAGCCTAGCTGTGAGCACAGACATGGTACCAGCAGGGTTTTAGTGAGTGACCACCTCTGGAAGATGGAGGCGTGACAGTGAAGAGCACGGATAAGGTTTTTAAGGTTGATAAATAAATAAGGGTAGAGTCATCGCTCGGAAAAAGCTTAACAGGTGAGAGCGCAACTGCACACAACGCATTGTAGGGCCTGTTACGGTTCAGAGTCAGAGTGTACTGTAGAGAAAACATTACAGAGAGAAGCGGGGGATGTGGATACGATATTCAATATACCTGTAGTCTGTCTTGATATCATGCACTGCATCATTATGACATTTGAACACATTTCCAATAAAAACAACAGCGGAAACATTCAGTCATTGTGGCGTTGTCCCTGCTGCTAGTTAGAACGCCATCAACGGATAAACAGAGGACTTCGAATGGGGACATGCTCCTAGAAACTACAGCCAGGATTATTAATCAAACCAGATTATAACATCAAGAGCAACGTTAGAAGCGACTAATTCACCCTCCATTAAACTCAACTAGAAGGACTGCGCTGCTCTTATCACCATCTCCTGGTTTAAACATCAAACAAAGACTTCTGTTTAATGCAATAACTCCTCTATAGGGTTTGTATAAAGCCTACAAGTGAATAGCTTTTTCAGGGTTGTATATTAGATGTTTAACCTAATTGTCTTTCTAATGTACATTTCTCCTAAACTCACAATAGCAAATCACAGTGTTATCTTTACATCAGCAGTCACTTGGACTCTCTAACTCTCTGTGTTGCTGTTCTGTGCTCCTATCAGACCTACTCCCTCCTTGTTGCTGTTCGGAGCAGAAACATGGCAGACATGGCAATCCATAAAAACTCTAATATTAGTGCACTCAGGTTTAGCTAAGGATTATAACATGAAAAAGCTTCATCCCCCTCTGTCCTGTTTGGACCCAGGAAAATCTAATCTGGGTAAAGATGACCTTCCCGTCAGCCAGAGTCACAACCCAGAGGCTAGCCAGATGGCAGATCATAATCTCTCAGTAGATACACTGTATCTGTAGGGCATAAAGATGACCCTATTCTTCATTGTGTCTGTGTCCCAGATAGCACCCTATTCCCTATGTAGAGCACTCATATCTGTCCTCAGACATATCCTACCGTGCAGCATAAAGATGACCATTTTTTAAATCATAACTGTCCATTTTAGCGTTATCATTAAGACTGCGGCGGCAGTGGGTATGAATATGAACTATGAAGCAGCCAGAGATACAGACGGAGACTGTCAGACTGTAGTTTGAACCCAAGTCTCCTACATGCCACAGGAATGTGTTAGCCCTCAGAGCTAAAGCCTAACTAATAGCCTAGGGAGCTGACCCAAGTCTTCAGGTCACAAGGCAAGGTTACTCATCACAGGAGCATGATTCACCGGTCCACCTCCGTTACACTCACCCTCTCTGGAAGAGATCCACATTGTGAAACTTGTGCAGCTCTACAGAAAACTCCAACGTTCCCTGTACTTCAGACATGATATGTTCCAGGTCATCCCCTGCAGAGAGAAAATATAGTATATCAATATAAGGTGCAGTTATTTACAGTTATACGGTGCAGTTATTTACCGTTATAAGGTGCAGTTATTTATAGTTATAAGGTGCAGTTATTTACAGTTATATAATGCAGTTATTTACAGTTATATAATGCAGTTATTTACAGTTATAAGGTGCAGTTATTTACAGTTATTAAGGTGCAGTTATTTACAGTTATAAAGTTCAGTTATTTACAGTTATATAATGCAGTTATTTACAGTTACTTACAGTGTTTCAAGATCTGAGAAAGATCCAAGGGGTCAAAATGTTGTCACAAAAGACACACACGGTATTGCAGTGTGAGGAACACACTGGAAAATGCTCTATTGCACTAGCGCCATTGTTTTATGATTGCAGTGACAAAGCCAGCAGTACCTTCATGATTCATCAGTGAATTCATGGCCAAGTAAGCATCCTTTCACACAAAAAAAGGCATTCACAAGGAATCAAAATCGAATCCAACCATGACGTTTATCACCTAATCATTGAACACAGTCATTTGTCTTCTTCCCTGTCGAGCTTCTGTGACTCAGTTGACCTCAGGCCTCACAGTGAGAAGCACACTGGCATTTGGGGAGGAAACCCCAGACTGGATATAGAAGCTCCTATGTATATATATATACACACACACGCACACACACACACACACACGCACACACACACACATCCTCCTCCACCATGGTTTCTAATTAGACAAACAATGAGTCATTCAGGAAGCGTTTGCCTTGATCCGTCCATCTCCCAGAAAGCTATTCACAGAGTCAACAGGCACCTTGACTGCATACAACCTCAGCATGGAACATTGAGATGAATGGAGAGACACCCGGGATGAAGTTAGAGAAAAAGGTTATAAATTGATGGGACGGCTCCTGCTCTACAGTACATGTGAAAGTGTTGACTCACAATCTAACCGTCTTCCCATTCACTCCTTAATGTGTTTTCTAATCATAATGATACCATGTTGTAGACTGTGTTCTTTGACACATTCCCATTTACATTGTCGTCATTTGGCGGACGCTCTTATCCAGAGCGACTTACAGTCAGCGCATTCAGCTTAGGTTGATAAAACAACCACATATCGCAGTCATTAAGACAGAAATCTAGCCTTCCTCTCAATAACGATGATAGTTAGCAATAGCATGGGTAAGTTTGTTACTGCCATGCATTACTACAGTATGGTAGGAGCCGTTGTGTTTATTGTCTCTGTTTAAAGCCCAGATGCTGACGTGATCAACCTCTACTGTACTAACGAGTCACAGTTATTAAACAGTTGATCTATTCAGCTTGTTTGATTCCCATTTAATAACTCTACCAAATATAAAATCAAAAGTTATGCCATTTAGTGGACGGACAATTTTATCCAAAGCGACTTACAGTCAGGCGTGCATACATTTAACATAAGGGGAATCAAACCCACAACCCTGCTGTTGCAAGCGCCATGCTCTCTCTACCAACTGAGCCACACATTTGGACCGATGAGGCCCCATCAAACTACAGCATAGCCACCACGCCTGTAGGACATCATCGATCAGTAAACTGAGCTACAAAATGAAAATAAAGCATACTGCATCGCATTTTTCTATGTGATCTGCATTAAAATCAACTTCCAAAAACCATGCAAAAACCTGTTTTCCCCCGTTAAGGGGTCGAACGATCATGTTTTTATCCGTGATCCCTTTGTTTTGATGTGTCTTTCAAGCTAGAAACGTGTATAACAACTATACGTAATATGCCGTCCCCATTATGCCAAATCCTAGAGTTGTAAGAGCAGTAAAACACCTTTAACGCCACAATATTGACAATGTTTCTGCATAAAAATGACAGGGTGCAGATTAGTGTTATAAAGTAACAAAACAATTTGTCTGTATTTTCTCACTGAAAAAGGAACTTTGGCTTTCCAACTTTTTCGAATGTGATTCAGATTCAGAACCCCAGGCCTAGAAGATGCTGCTCTATTTAAAAGGCAGAGAGGCTGAGAAACACAATAACAAAGCCTCCTCCTGTACTGTGTGGTTCATTATCCCGCTGCTGATGAAAACCGCCTACAGGGAGGGAAGAGATATGTGACACAGCGCTGCTGCCTTCTGCATGACATTACTTTTTCTGTCACATTGACATGTAAGGGGACAGGCAGACACACACACACACGTGCACATACACATGCACATACACACTCCCCTGCCGAAACTGGCTACTGTAATAAAGGTTATGATAGGGTGCTGAGGTTTGTGCTGTGCCAGTCCGTGGGTCATATTGACCCGTCCTGACACAGAGCCTTGACCCAGCAGCCTCAGACAGTTGTTGGTGGGAGAGGATGCAGAGGATATTGTGCTGTTGTGTAAAGGATGATGTACTGTACATCCATCCTCTGGGCTCTGTGACAGTGTGTTGCTCTTTAGTTATCTACTGTACACTCTTAGAAAAATAGGTTCCGAAACGGTTCTTTGGCTGTCCCCTAGGAGCACCCTTTTTGGTTCCAGGTAGAACCCTTTTGGGTTCCATATCACACCCTCTTAGAAAGGGTTTTACATGGAACACTAAAGGGTTCAACCTGGAATCAAAAAGCATTCCTCAAAGGATTATCCTATGAGGACAGCCAAAAAAACCTTTAGGTTCTAGATAGCACTTGTTTTCTAAGAGTGTATAACACAATGGAAAATGCGTAATGTATTTGGTTAAGTCAAATTTTTCTCACGTTTCGCTTAAGCCCAGTTCTAGTCAGCTGTTGTCAGGTGTAGTCAAAAGCAGGCGCTCTGCATTTCCCTCACTCTGTCTGGGATATACAGGCTACAGCTGGGACTGAACACTGTGTGCCTTAGAGAGGTCTGTCTCTGTCTCTGTCTCTGTCTCTGTCTCTGTCTCTGTCTCTGTCTCTGTCTCTGTCTCTCTCTCTCTCACACACACTCACTCACACACAGACTCACACACTCTCACACACACACTCTCACACACACACTCTCACACACACACACTCTCACACACACACTCTCACACACACACACTCACACACACACACACTCACACACACACACACACACACGCGCACACACACACACACTCACACACACTCACACACACACACACTCACACACACACTCACACACACTCACACACACTCACACACACTCACACACACACTCACACACTCACACACACACTCACACACTCACACACACTCACACACACACTCACACACACACTCACACACACACTCACACACTCACACACACTCACACACTCTCACACACACTCTCACACACACACACACACACACTCACACACACACACTCACACACACACACACACACACTCACACACACACACACTCACACTCACACACACACACACACACTCTCACACACACACACACTCTCACACACACACTCTCACACACACACTCTCACACACACACTCACACACACACTCACACACACACACACACTCACACACTCACACACACACTCACACACTCACACACACACACACACTCACACACACACACACACACTCACACACACACTCACACACACACACACACACACACACACTCACACACACACTCACACACACTCACACACACACTCACACACACACTCACACACACACTCTCACACACACTCTCACACACACTCACACACACACTCTCACACACACACTCACACACACTCTCACACACACTCTCACACACACACTCACACACACACACACTCACACACACTCACACACACACACACACTCACACTCACACACACACTCACACACACACTCACACACACACTCACACACACACTCACACACACACTCACACACACTCACACACACACACACTCACACACTCACACACTCACACACACACTCACACACTCACACACTCACACACTCCCAGTGTAACCGCTAGATCATGTTTACTGCCAGCAGAAGTACGGTATATAGCGGAGGCTGAATTCTCTCCCCTGGTTATCAACCTCAGCAGAAATTGATCAATGACTGAATGACATTTTAGGACAATTCAATAGGTCACAGGCACCGTCTCTACACACCATAGAATTACATAGAACTTTGATAGGATCCCTGTGATCCACACACACAAACAGTTTCAAGGGTATTACATGTCTACAATAATTTCCTTGTTTCTACTGAGCTCGTCTGTTAGCGCTGCTGATGATGACGACGACGATGACGATACTAATGATGATGTCGATGATGATGATGATGATGACAACGATACTAATGATGATGTCGATGATGATGATGATGATGACGACGACGATACTAATGATGACGTTGATGATGATGTCGATGATGAAAAAAGGAACTTACCACCTCGTCTCTACCACTCTGTTGAGCCATCAGCTTCCATTTGAAAGTTTACTGCTGACACTATAGCAGCGTTGTAGTCACTATAGCAATAGAAGAGACGTGTGGGCCTGCTTGCACAGAGTGTGCATTGAACCATAGAATTGAACAGGTGCTGCTAGATTCTGTCATTGTCACATTGTCCCTGACCTGCACTTCTCCAGCTGGGTCAATTGCTGTGGCCTTGTGTCACCTGATCTCTCCTTTCAATCAAAATTACGTCTTTATAGTCAGTTAAATGAAGCTTACTGTATGTACGAGATAAGCCAGATAGATTGTTGCTATGTGTACAACTCAGACCCTCTGTGATTCAAAGATACCTTCACTTACACTGTAACTCAAGTGTTAAAACAGATGAAGTCTAGACAGAATATTAGGACCTGCAGATTGTTGTCCAGTATGATCTTCATCATTTACCATGCTAGTAGCTGATGGGGATGCTCTGGAGTCCAATTACAATAGGCCCTCTAATGTGCTGCTGCTTGTGGCCATATCCTACGGTTCTGATGAGCTAGCTGATAAAAATCATTAAACTCTAATCATGACAAAGTGCCACCTGCTTGGGTTACAGACACTATTTCAGATGACTAAGTAATGCTGAGTGCTATTACACTACTGAGGCTGGGGCTCTATGAGGCTATTACAGGTTACACTACTGAGGCTAGGGCTCTATGAGGCTATTACAGGTTACACTACTGAGGCTGGGGTTCTATGAGGCTATTACAGGTTACACTACTGAGACTGGGGCTCTATGAGGCTATTACAGGTTACACTACTGAGTCTGGGGCTCTATGAGGCTATTACAGGTTACACTACTGAGGCTGGGGCTCTATGAGACTATTACAGGTTACACTACTGAGGCTGGGGCTCTATGAGGCTATTACAGGTTACACTACTGAGGCTGGGGCTCTATGAGGCTATTACAGGTTACACTACTGAGGCTGGGGCTCTATGAGGCTATTACAGGTGTAACGGGCTTCCTCCTTCTCCTCATCCGAAGAGGAGTAGCAAGGATTGGACCAAAGTGCAGCGGGGTGTGAATTCATAATTATTTATTTGACAGGACGAAAAAACACGAAAACACTTTAACAAACTACAAAACAACAAACGACGTAGACGCACCTGAACATAGGAACTTACATGACACGAAGAACGCATGAAACAGGAACAGACTACATAAACCGAACGAACGAACAAACAAACCGAAACAGTCCCGTGTGGCGTAACATACAGACACTGACACAGGAGACAACCACCCACAACAAACAATGTGAAACAACCTACCTTAATATGACTCTCAATCAGAGGAAACGCCAAACACCTGCCTCTAATTGAGAGCCATACCAGGCAACCCATTAACCCAACATAGAAAACACATAACATAGACTACCCACCCAAAACTCACGCCCTGACCAATTAAACACATACCAAACAACAGAAAACAGGTCAGGAACGTGACAACAGGTTACACTACTGAGACTGGGGCTCTATGAGGCTATTACAGGTTACACTACTGAGGCTGGGGCTCTATGAGGCTATTACAGGTTACACTACTGAGGCTGGGGCTCTATGAGGCTATTACAGGTTACACTACTGAGGCTGGGGCTCTATGAGGCTATTACAGGTTACACTACTGAGGCTGGGGCTCTATGAGGCTATTACAGGTTACACTACTGAGGCTGGGGCTCTATGAGGCTATTACAGCTTACACTACTGAGACTGGGGCTCTATGAGGCTATTACAGGTTACACTACTGAGACTGGGGCTCTATGAGGCTATTACAGGTTACACTACTGAGGCTGGGGCTCTATGAGGCTATTACAGGTTACACTACTGAGGCTGGGGCTCTATGAGGCTATTACAGGTTACACTACTGAGGCTGGGGCTCTATGAGGCTATTACAGGTTACACTGCTGAGACTGGGGCTCTATGAGGCTATTACAGGTTACACTACTGAGACTGGGGCTCTATGAGGCTATTACAGGTTACACTACTGAGGCTGGGGCTCTATGAGGCTATTACAGGTTACACTACTGAGGCTGGGGCTCTATGAGGCTATTACAGGTTACACTACTGAGGCTGGGGCTCTATGAGGCTATTACAGGTTACACTACTGAGGCTGGGGCTCTATGGGGGGACTTGAGTTGGTCACCACTAATCTCTCAACCACAACAAGCAAAACAAGCCCCTGGCTCTTCTCTCACTGAACTGGCTTGGATGTTAAGCTGGCAAATAGACATTTTAGTAACTGAAATAAAGACAAAACCCAGTACAGTCTTAATATTTTTTTTACATAAGTCTACAAGTAGTTGATAGACCTGGTCTAGAAAGAACATCCGCAGTCAAAACATTGATTCAAATGTTCTTCCCCGCCACAATGCTGAGACTGCAGAGTCTGCAGGTAGGCTACCTTCTCTGCTTCTACTTCTGACATCACAGTATAACACATACACTACATGACCAAAAGTATGTGGACATCTTTTTGTAGAACATCTCATTCCAAAATCATGGGCATTAGAATGGAGTTGGTACCCCCCTTGCTGCTATAACAGCCTCCACTCTCCTTGGCAGGCTTTCCACTAGATGTTGGAACATTGCTACGGGGACTTGCTTCCATTCAGCCACAAGAGCATTAGTGAGGTCGGACACTGATGTTGGGCAATTAGGCCTGGCTCGCAGTCGGTGTTCCAATTCATCCCAAAGGTGTTTAATGGGGTTGAGGTCAGGGCTCTGTGCAGGCCAGTCAAGTTCTTCCACACTGATCTCAACAAGCCATTTCTGTATGAAGCTCGCTTTGTGCACGGGGGCATTGTCATGCTGAAACAGGAAAGGGCATTCCCCAAACTGTTGCCACAAAGTTGGAAGCATAGAATCGTCTAGAATATAATTGTATGCTGTAGTGTTAAGATTTTTCTTGACTGGAACTAAGGGGCCTAGCGGGAACAATGAAAAACAACCCCAGACCATTAGTCCTCCTCCACCAAACTTTACAGTTGGCACTATGCATTCAGGCACATAGCGATCTCCTGGCATCCGCCAAACCCAGATTCGTCCGTCGGACTGCCAGATGGTGAAGTGTGATTCATCCCAACAGAGAACACGTTTCCACTGCTCAAGAGTTCAATGGCGGCGAGCTTTACACCACTCCAGCCCACACTTAGGCGTGTGTGCGGCTGCTCGGCCATGGAAACCCATTTCATGAAGCTCCCAACAGTTATTGTGCTGGCTTGCTTCCAGAGGCAGTTTGGAACTCGGTATTGAGTGTTGCAAACGAGGACAGACGAGTTTTATGCGCTACGCGCTTCAGCACTCGGCAGTCCCGTTCTGTGGGCTTGCGTGGCCTACCACTTCACGGCTGAGCCGTTGTTGCTCCTAGACGTTTCCACTTCACAACAGCAGCACTTACAGTTGACCGGTGCAGCTCCAGCAGGGCAGAAATGTGACGAACTGACTTGTTGGAAAGGTGGTATCCTATGACGGTGCCACGTTGAAGGTCACTGAACTCTTCAGTAAGGCCATTCTACTGCAAGGTTTGTCTATGGAGATTGCATTGCTGTGTGTTCGATTTTATACACCTGTCAGCAACAGTTGTGGCTGAAATAGCCGAATCCACTAATTTTAAGGGGTGTTCACATACCTTTGTATATATAGTGTATCTCAGGATCAGAGGGGGACATTACTCAGAGTGTAGCAGCCTACTGTAGCTACTTGCCTATATTTGGAGTGAGTATTTGGAGAGGCATAACTGAGACAACGGGCCAAGCGTAGGTGTAATCATAGCACAGTCACAGTGCCATGACAACCGGTTAAATGTTTACACACCATCGTCACATGACAGGAAATTAATCTCACACATTCACCTCATAATTAACCCTCATCTCATTGGGCAGGCTACAACGAAAGGCAAAGACACCATCCCTACGAATAAATACAACAAACTGGAATAAAACAACATCATCCCGCAGAAAAGACACTCCAGCACACTGGTATCCTTATATGCCACACAATAAATTAAATAGCTATTTTCTTGGTTTTAAGACCCATTAGCCTAAATGTATTGCTGAGTTACAAGAATACCAGTAGGCCTATACTGGAGTTGTACACTAATCTGTCTCTCCATGCACCGACTGGAACTAGGCTATATGAGATGCATGAACTACCCGCTTCTTAAAGGAAAACTATATTTTGGTATTTTTTTCAATGGTCCTTTGTTGACATAGTCCCAAAATGTTTTGCTTGTCAGCACTCAAGTTTTCAACATATGTATCTTTCAAAATACAGAAATTATCCCCGTATGATGCATTTTGCATCTTGGGACAACATCAACAATGGACTAATGAAACAATGGACTAATGAAACAATGGACTAATGAAACAATGGACTAATGAAACAATGGACTAATACAAGCCACCATCCTTATGAATAAAGCACCTCGTAAGGAAAGGAGCAGAAGGGCACAGATGTGATACAGAGAGAGTCTGACTGACAGTGTAAAGGAGAGAGGATTATGTAAATCATGTGATAGTGAACTCTGTGCCAAGTTCTTCTAAGGACATTAGCTACTGTAGAAATACTTTGTTTAGATCAGAGTCACACATACATTTGAGGAAGGGTGGAGAGTGGGTGGGGGGTTGCAGTGACTTGTTCTGTGCTGATAACATGATCTAGTATTCATCCAAAGGCTCTAATATAATTTATAATAGCAATTCACCTCATCAAGTCATCCAACTAGCCAAGGAACATAACATTGGTGTGACCTGTGTGCTATTGGTACAGTGGTGCGGCAGGTAGCCTAGTTGTTAGAGTGTTGGGCCAGTAACCGAAAGGTTGCTAGATTGAATCCCTGAGCTGACAAGGTAAAAATATGTCGTTCTGCCCCTGAACAAGGCAGTTAACCCACTGTTCCTAGATCGTCATTGTAAATAAGAATTTGTTCTTAACTGACTTGCCTAGTTAAATAAAAGTTAAATAAAATGTTTAAAGAAAACAGTGGTTTTCTTTAAACAGTTGATACAGTGGTTGGGGCTGTTGATACAGTGGTTGGGGCTGTTCGTATAGTGGTTGGGGCTGTTCATATAGTGGTTGGGGCTGTTGATACAGTGGTTGGGGCTGTTGATACAGTGGTTGGGGCTGTTCGTATAGTGGTTGGGGCTGTTGATACAGTGGTTGGGGCTGTTGATACAGTGGTTGGGGCTGTTCGTATAGTGGTTGGGGCTGTTGATACAGTGGTTGGGGCTGTTCGTATAGTGGTTGGGGCTGTTCGTATAGTGGTTGGGGCTGTTGATACAGTGGTTGGGGCTGTTGATACAGTGGTTGGGGCTGTTCGTATAGTGGTTGGAGCTGTTGATACAGTGGTTGGGGCTGTTGATACAGTGGTTGGGGCTGTTCGTATAGTGGTTGGGGCTGTTCGTATAGTGGTTGGGGCTGTTCATATAGTGGTTGGGGCTGTTGATACAGTGGTTGGGGCTGTTCGTATAGTGGTTGGGGCTGTTCGTATAGTGGTTGGGGCTGTTCGTATAGTGGTTGGGGCTGTTGATACAGTGGTTGGGGCTGTTCGTATAGTGGTTGGGGCTGTTCGTATAGTGGTTGGGGCTGTTCATATAGTGGTCGGGGCTGTTGATACAGTGGTTGGGGCTGTTCGTATAGTGGTTGGGGCTGTTCGTATAGTGGTTGGGGCTGTTCGTATAGTGGTTGGGGCTGTTGATACAGTGGTTGGGGCTGTTGATACAGTGGTTGGGGCTGTTCGTATAGTGGTTGGGGCTGTTGATACAGTGGTTGGGGCTGTTCGTATAGTGGTTGGGGCTGTTCGTATAGTGGTTGGGGCTGTTCATATAGTGGTTGGGGCTGTTGATACAGTGGTTGGGGCTGTTCGTATAGTGGTTGGGGCTGTTCGTATAGTGGTTGGGGCTGTTCGTATAGTGGTTGGGGCTGTTGATACAGTGGTTGGGGCTGTTCGTATAGTGGTTGGGGCTGTTCGTATAGTGGTTGGGGCTGTTCATATAGTGGTCGGGGCTGTTGATACAGTGGTTGGGGCTGTTCGTATAGTGGTTGGGGCTGTTCGTATAGTGGTTGGGGCTGTTGATACAGTGGTTGGGGCTGTTGATACAGTGGTTGGGGCTGTTGATACAGTGGTTGGGGCTGTTGATACAGTGGTTGGGGCTGTTCGTATAGTGGTTGGGGCTGTTGATACAGTGGTTGGGGCTGTTGATACAGTGGTTGGGGCTGTTGATACAGTGGTTGGGGCTGTTGATACAGTGGTTGGGGCTGTTCGTATAGTGGTTGGGGCTGTTCGTATAGTGGTTGGGGCTGTTCATATAGTGGTTGGGGCTGTTGATACAGCGGTTGGGGCTGTTCGTATAGTGGTTGGGGCTGTTCGTATAGTGGTTGGGGCTGTTCATATAGTGGTCGGGGCTGTTGATACAGTGGTTGGGGCTGTTCATATAGTGGTTGGGGCTGTTGATACAGTGGTTGGGGCTGTTCGTATAGTGGTTGGGGCTGTTCGTATAGTGGTTGGGGCTGTTGATACAGTGGTTGGGGCTGTTCGTATAGTGGTTGGGGCTGTTGATACAGTGGTTGGGGCTGTTCGTATAGTGGTTGGGGCTGTTGATACAGTGGTTGGGGCTGTTCGTATAGTGGTTGGGGCTGTTGATACAGTGGTTGGGGCTGTTCGTATAGTGGTTGGGGCTGTTCGTATAGTGGTTGGGGCTGTTCGTATAGTGGTTGGGGATGTTCGTATAGTGGTTGGGGCTGTTGATACAGTGGTTGGGGCTGTTGATACAGTGGTTGGGGCTGTTCGTATAGTGGTTGGGGCTGTTGATACAGTGGTTGGGGCTGTTGATACAGTGGTTGGGGCTGTTCGTATAGTGGTTGGGGCTGTTGATACAGTGGTTGGGGCTGTTCGTATAGTGGTTGGGGCTGTTCGTATAGTGGTTGGGGCTGTTCATATAGTGGTTGGGGCTGTTGATACAGTGGTTGGGGCTGTTGATACAGTGGTTGGGGCTGTTCATATAGTGGTTGGGGCTGTTTGTATAGTGGTTGGGGCTGTTCATATAGTGGTTGGGGCTGTTGATACAGTGGTTGGGGCTGTTGATACAGTGGTTGGGGCTGTTGGTACAGTGGTTGGGGCTGTTGATACAGTGGTTGGGGCTGTTGATACAGTGGTTGGGGCTGTTCATATAGTGGTTGGGGCTGTTGATACAGTGGTTGGGGCTGTTTGTATAGTGGTTGGGGCTGTTGATACAGTGGTTGGGGCTGTTGATACAGTGGTTGGGGCTGTTCGTATAGTGGTTGGGGCTGTTGATACAGTGGTTGGGGCTGTTCGTATAGTGGTTGGGGCTGTTGATACAGTGGTTGGGGCTGTTCGTATAGTGGTTGGGGCTGTTCGTATAGTGGTTGGGGCTGTTCATATAGTGGTTGGGGCTGTTGATACAGTGGTTGGGGCTGTTGATACAGTGGTTGGGGCTGTTCGTATAGTGGTTGGGGCTGTTGATACAGTGGTTGGGGCTGTTGATACAGTGGTGGGGCTGTTCGTATAGTGGTTGGGGCTGTTGATACAGTGGTTGGGGCTGTTCGTATAGTGGTTGGGGCTGTTCGTATAGTGGTTGGGGCTGTTCGTATAGTGGTTGGGGCTGTTCGTATAGTGGTTGGGGCTGTTGATACAGTGGTTGGGGCTCTTCGTATAGTGGTTGGGGCTGTTGATACAGTGGTTGGGGCTGTTCGTATAGTGGTTGGGGCTGTTCGTATAGTGGTTGGGGCTGTTCATATAGTGGTTGGGGCTGTTGATACAGTGGTTGGGGCTGTTCGTATAGTGGTTGGGGCTGTTCGTATAGTGGTTGGGGCTGTTGATACAGTGGTTGGGGCTGTTGATACAGTGGTTGGGGCTGTTCGTATAGTGGTTGGGGCTGTTCGTATAGTGGTTGGGGCTGTTCATATAGTGGTCGGGGCTGTTGATACAGTGGTTGGGGCTGTTCGTATAGTGGTTGGGGCTGTTCGTATAGTGGTTGGGGCTGTTGATACAGTGGTTGGGGCTGTTGATACAGTGGTTGGGGCTGTTGATACAGTGGTTGGGGCTGTTGATACAGTGGTTGGGGCTGTTCGTATAGTGGTTGGGGCTGTTGATACAGTGGTTGGGGCTGTTGATACAGTGGTTGGGGCTGTTGATACAGTGGTTGGGGCTGTTGATACAGTGGTTGGGGCTGTTCGTATAGTGGTTGGGGCTGTTCGTATAGTGGTTGGGGCTGTTCATATAGTGGTTGGGGCTGTGGATACAGTGGTTGGGGCTGTTCGTATAGTGGTTGGGGCTGTTCGTATAGTGGTTGGGGCTGTTCATATAGTGGTCGGGGCTGTTGATACAGTGGTTGGGGCTGTTCATATAGTGGTTGGGGCTGTTGATATAGTGGTTGGGGCTGTTCGTATAGTGGTTGGGGCTGTTCGTATAGTGGTTGGGGCTGTTGATACAGTGGTTGGGGCTGTTCGTATAGTGGTTGGGGCTGTTGATACAGTGGTTGGGGCTGTTCGTATAGTGGTTGGGGCTGTTCATATAGTGGTTGGGGCTGTTGATACAGTGGTTGGGGCTGTTGATACAGTGGTTGGGGCTGTTCGTATAGTGGTTGGGGCTGTTCGTATAGTGGTTGGGGCTGTTCATATAGTGGTTGGGGCTGTTGATACAGTGGTTGGGGCTGTTGATACAGTGGTTGGGGCTGTTGATACAGTGGTTGGGGCTGTTCATATAGTGGTTGGGGCTGTTCGTATAGTGGTTGGGGCTGTTCATATAGTGGTTGGGGCTGTTGATACAGTGGTTGGGGCTGTTGATACAGTGGTTGGGGCTGTTGGTACAGTGGTTGGGGCTGTTGATACAGTGGTTGGGGCTGTTGATACAGTGGTTGGGGCTGTTCATATAGTGGTTGGGGCTGTTGATACAGTGGTTGGGGCTGTTTGTATAGTGGTTGGGGCTGTTGATACAGTGGTTGGGGCTGTTGATACAGTGGTTGGGGCTGTTGATACAGTGGTTGGGGCTGTTGAAACAGTGGTTGGGGCTGTTGATACAGTGGTTGGGGCTGTTCGTATAGTGGTTGGGGCTGTTGATACAGTGGTTGGGGCTGTTGATACAGTGGTTGGGGCTGTTGATACAGTGGTTGGGGCTGTTGATACAGTGGTTGGGGCTGTTCGTATAGTGGTTGGGGCTGTTGATACAGTGGTTGGGGTTGTTCATACAGATGTTGGAGGGTTGAGGGTGGTGGAATAAGATGTCTAACTGCAGACTGTGAAAAGCATCTATGCTGTCTCCACACGAAGGTCCCCTGTGGTCTGACTACACTTAGCCCGGAGAGGATGGACCTGGGTGGGTTGAAGTTAGCTGGAAAATCATTGTTTTACCACTTCAGGAATCTGCTGTGTGGGTCTGCTGAAATACTAGGAGAGTAGACTGTTCACCAAGCGGACAGCTGCATGCAGTGTGCAGTAGACAAAGCACCTGCCCTCCGCTAAGCAGACCTTCAGTCATAGAAGTAGGCTATTAGGAATCCACTGCACCTGACTACCATCACTGACATGGAAATGTCTGAAGTCCTTAACTTTATAAGCTCATTTCTTTTTATACTTATATTATCCTATGTATAACCTAACATAGGCTACTAGCATAGAATAACCTACAGTTGAAGTTGGAAGTTTACATACACTTAGGTTGGAGTCATTAAAACTCGTTTTTCAACCACTCCACAAATTTCTTGTTAACAAAATATAGTTTTGTCAAGTCGGTTAGGACATCTACATTGTGCATGACATAAGTAATTTTTCCAGAAAATGTTTACAGGCAGATTATTTCACTTATAATTCACTGTATCACAATTCCAGTGGGTCAGAAGTTTACATAAACTAAGTTGACTGTGCCTTTAAACAGCTTGGAAAATTCCAGAAAATGATTTCATGGCTTTAGAAGCTTCTGATATGCTAATTGACATCATTTTTGTCAATTGGAGATGTACCTGTGGATGTATTTCAAGGCCTACCTTCAAACTCAGTGCCTCTTTGCTTGACATCATGGGAAAATCAAAAGAAATCAGCCAAGACCTCAGAAAAAAACTGTAGACCTCCACAAGTCTGGTTCATCCTTGGGAGCAATTTCCAAACACCTGAAGGTACCACGTTCATCTGTACAAACAATAGTACGCAAGTATAAACAGCATGGGACCACGCAGATGTCATACGGCTCAGGAAGGAGACGCGTTCTGTCTCCTAGAGATGAACGTACTTTGGGGCGAAAAGTGCAAATCAATCCCACAACAACAGCAAAGGACCTTGTGATGATGCTGGAGGAAACAGGTACAAAATAATCTATATCCACAGTAAAACGAGTCCTATATCAGCATAACCTGAAAGGCAGCTCAGCAAGGAAGAAGCCACTGCTCCAAAACCGCCTTAAAAAAGCCAAACTACAGTTTGCAACTGCACATGGGGAAAAAAACGTACTTTTTGGAGAAAAGTCCTCTGGTCTGATGAAACAAAAATAGAACTGTTTGGCCATAATGACCATCATTATGTTTGGAGGAAAAAGGGAGAGGATTGGAAGCCAAAGAACACCATCCCAACAGTGAAGCACGGGGGTGGCAGCATCATGTTGTGGGGGTGCTTTGCTGCAGGAGGGTCTGGTGCACTTCACCAAATAGATGGCATCATGAGGTGGGAACATTATGGGGATATATTGAAGCAACATCTCAAGACATCAGTCAGGAAGTTAAAGCTTTGTCACAAATGGGTCTTCCAAATGGACAATGACCCCAAGCATACTTCCAAAGTTGAGGCAAAATGGCTTAAGGACAACAAAGTCAAGGTATTGGAGTGGCCATCACAAAGCCCTGACCTCAATCCCATCGGAAATGTGTGGGCAGAACTGAAAAAGTGTGTGTGAGCAAGGAGGCCTACAAACCTGATTCAGTTACACCAGCTCTGTCAGGAGGAATGGTCCAAAATTCACCCAGCTTATTGTGGGAGGCTACCAGAAACGTTTGACCAAAGTTAAACAATTTAAAGGCAATGCTACCAAATGCTAATTGAGTGTATGTAAACTTCTGACCCACTGGGAATGTGATGAAAGAAATAAAAGATGAAATAAATCATTCTCTCTATTATTATTCTGACATTTCACATTCTTAAAATAAAGTGGTATTACCAACTGACCTAAGACAGGGAATTTTTACTAGGATTAAATGTCAGGAATTGTGAAAAACTGAGTTTAAATGTATTTGGCTAAGGTGTATGCAAACTTCCGACTTCAACTGTATGTGATAGCAACATAGTTCATAGTGATTCTTGCTAGGTTTCTGCATACACCGTGTGTAAGAGGGCTTGCCATACACCAGGTGCCACTTCTAGACGATCATTGTTATTGCGCTATTCCAAATATTGGTCCAACAGCTCCGCATGTATTGAATTATGATGGGGGGGGTCTAAGTCCTGTCAGTTGTGGTTAGATAAATCACACTAAATCAACACCCAAACTATTTCAAATGACAAAGCAGCGATGGGTGTTTGCCAAATATTTTCCATAAAACGATTTGCTCTGTGTGTGTATGTGCGTGTGTGTGTGTGTGTCAGTGCCTGCGTGCGTGCATAGCATGCTGCTGCTATAGCCAATTCTGCTATTATAGACTCGTCGAACTTTTAACCGTAACTAAATTAGGAGCTGGCGCTTTAACAACAATTTAGCGGTCGGGTCTGTTACAATCTCGTCAAAACATTATCCGTTTCACAATACAGCAGCAAGCAACAACCGGCCCGTTATATTCTCCGTCTGTCTCACTACACTGTGATGGACAATGAGGATAGCTATAGTACAATGTAACAAACCTTACCTTGCTCACTGATGCGCTGAGAATCTCCACGCAATACCCAGTGTCCACCACTGTCTAATTAATATCCACAAGGCTTTGGCTTTACAACCTGCAGCGACACTTGCCTTTCGGTCGGCGGATGTATGATGCCTTCCCGGTCTGTGTTCAGTGTTTATATCGCTGTCGTAAGCTGCTGCTCAACGCTTCTCCTGCTGCTGCTGTTGCCATGGTTATCCATTTAGCCCCTGTATCCTCTTCTTCTGCAGTGCAAACCACTAGCTAACAGCTTCCTAGCTTAGCTTACGTTTCCCCCATCATGACAGTAATGTTCAAATAGTCTAAGTGGTGCGCCTGACCTGTCTCGTGGTTTAGCTTCGTGTTTATCCTCTGTCCGGTGGTTGACACATCGTTTCGGGAGAACATTAAGAGTGTCCTGCAGTGGCTTCTGCCAGTTTGCGCACTGTGCGTACAATTGACGGGCTGACGTCACTGCCGGTTGAGAAATTAAAACGCTGAACTAGCCCACCTGAGAACTTTCACCAGCACTATCAACACATTTACACAATAGGCTATGTTTACAGTCATTGGATTGTTAGCATTTCTTAGTTTGGTGTATAACAACAAGTAGTAGTATTACGGGATGGAGAAGCAACATAGCCAAGAAGTCATGGAGTTATGAGTTCAGGACCTGAACTTCAGGTAGGCCTCTGTGCTTCAGTAAACACAAGAAGTAATCCAGTGATAGGGTTTACTCAAGAAAAACTTAAATAAATACTCATTCCTGGTAAACAAGTTGGAACACTCATAAACAGACAGATACACTGAACAAAAATATAAACGCAACATGTAACAATTTCAAAGATTTTGTTGAGTTACATTTCATATAAGGAAATCACTCAATTGAAATTAATAAATTAGGACCTAATCTATGGATTTCACATGACTGGGAATACAGATATCTTTTGTTTTTAAAAGGTAAGGGTGTGTATCAGAAAACCTGTCAGTATCTGGTGTGCAGCGCGACACATCTGCTTCGCATAGAGTTGATCAGGCTGTTGATTGTGGCCTGTGGAAGATCTGTTTGGGATGGAAACGTTGTCAATAAAGCAGTGAATTGGGAGCTTCAACAGTGTACAGGCCTTCTTGTTCTATACAAGTATTCTTTATTAGCCCAGCACCTATGTGGTTAAGGATGTGCGTATGACCACAAACCTTTCTGTGGAATGTTGTCCCATTCCTCTTCAATGGCTGTGCGAGTTGCTGGATATTGGCGGGAACTGGAACAAGATGTCGTACATGTCGATCCAGAGCATCCCAAACATGCTCAATGGGTGACATGTCTGGTGAGTATGCAGGCTATGGGAGAACTGGGACATTTTCAGCTTCCAGGAATTGTGTACAGATCCTTGCGACATGGGGCTGCGCATTATCATGCTGAAACATGAGGTGATGGTGGCGGGTGAATGGCACGACAAAGGACTTCAGGATCTCATCACGGTATCTCTGTGCATTCAAATTGCCATCGATAAAATGCAATTGTGTTCGTTGTCCGTATCTTATGCCTGCCCATGCCATAACCCCACCGCCACCATGGGGCACTCTGTTCACAACGTTGAAATCAGCAAACCACTCGCCCATACGATGCCATACACGTGGTCTGCGGTTGTAAGGCCGATTGGACATACAGACAAATTCTCTAAAACAACGTTGGAGAAATGTACATTCAGTTCTCTGTCAACAGCTCTGGTGGATCTTCCTGCAGTCAGCATGCCAATTGCACGCTCCCTCAAAACTTGAGACATCTGTGGCATTGTGTTGTGTGACAGAACTGCACATTTTAGAGTGGCCTTTTATTGTTCCATGCACAAGGTGCACTTGTGTAATGATCATGCTGTTGAATCAGCTTCTTGATATGCCACACCTTTCAGGTGGATGGATTATCTTGGCAAAGGATAAATGGTCACTAAAAGGGATGTAAACATATTTGTGCACAAAATTTGCGAGAAATAAGCTTTTTGTGCATATAATTTTTTGGGGGGGATCTTTTATTTCAGCTCATGAAACATGGGACCAACAACCCCTTCTTATCTAAGGGCCCAGAGTTAATCTCTTACAGGTTCTACCCATCTGTAATGGATCTCCTCTTCGTCTGGTCCGTGGGGCGACGCACAATTGGCATAGCGTCGTCCGGGTTAGGGAGGGTTTGGCCGGTAGGGATATCCTTGTCTCAGTATGTAAAATGTAATAAAATGTATGCACTCTACTGTAAGTCGCTCTGGATAAGAGCGTCTGCTAAATGACTAAAATGTAAAATGTAAAAAATGTCTGAGGAGGAGTAGGAAGGATCGGACCAATGTGCAGCGTCGTAAGTGTTCGTCATTTTATGAAAATGCACTGAACACTAAAATACAAAATAAACAAACAAAGAACAACCGAAACAGTTCCGTCTGGTAACAAATACAAAGACAGAAAACAACTACTCACAAATCATAGTAGGAAAACAGGCAACCTAAGTATGGCTCTCAATCAGAGACAGTGATAGACAGCTGCCTCTGATTGGGAACCACACCAGGCCAAACACATAGAAACACAACAACATAGAAAAAGAACATAGACTGCCCACCCCAACTCACGCCCTGACCAAACTAAAATAGAGACATAAAAAAGGAACTAAGGTCAGGACGTGACACCATCATTATCCCCCATGCAGCCGACAGAAGATGAATTGCAGGTGTGTAGACGGAGTCATGTGACCAGAAGCATCTAGAACCATCTGGTACAGGTATAAACACTTCCTGTAGTTATCTATATAGTTATCCATACAGTATGTGCTGTTAGGACCTGCGGAGTGAAATATGTTTTTCTCTCTCAAACAGAAGTCCTGCATTTAGCAAGACCATCATCAGAGTTGGCATTGAGACTGACTGGCTTCATATCATTCCTTGACAGTGTAGGACAAGGCTACTCATAGGTCGCAGTTCACACACTAGTCTACAACAGAAATAGAAGCATTTACATTGAGTTCTCCGTAAATGGCCCTTGCCAGCAATCTATCAAAACGTGATCAACACACATTCCATTACACAACACTAAATAGGTGTTATATTGTCACATACACCAAATAGGTGCAATGAAATGTGTTGTTTTGCAAGGTCAGCCATAGTAGTACAACACTCCTGGAACATATTAGGGTTAAGTGCCTTGCTCAAGGGCACATCAACAGATTTTTCACATTGTCAGCTAGAGTATTTGAACCTGCAACCATTCAGTTACTGGCTCAACACTCTAACCACTAGGCTGCCAGTTGCCCTAGTGTGTTTGACCAACTGAGTTCAAACCCGTGTCTCCTACACACAATAAGACTGTATCAACCGGTTGAGCTAAAGTCTAAACGTGTCGTTGTAAAAGCCCAGAGAGTTCCTCTCAGGACGGACCAGACCAGGCTGTTGTCTGGCTTTTCTGAATGTGACTCAGTAGGTTATGAGTCTGCTAGTCATGAGGTCTGGTCTGGCTGAATAATCACAAGTTGTTTTGGCTTTTCTCTCTTTCCTCTCCTCTCTCCTCCCCCTTTCTATCGGTCTGTACTTCCATTGAAGTCACGCGTTCTCCATTACCTAGGGGCGGCAGGGTATCCTAGTGGTTAGAGTGTTGGACTAGTAACCCAAAGGTTGCAAGTTCAAATCCCCGAGCTGACAAGGTACAAATCTGTTGTTCTGCCCCTGAACAGGCAGTTAACCCACCGTTCCTAGGCCGTCATTGAAAATAATAATTTGTTCTTAACTGACTTGCCTAGTTAAATAAAGGTAAAATAAAAAATAAAAAAAATAAAACCTAGATGGACATATGATCACCCTCACACAACTCAGTGGGGAGACTCAGAGTCAGTCACTGTACTGTACAGTGACTGACTCAGAGTCAGTCACTGTACTGTAGGCCTATGAAGTTAGAGACTTTTTATTCTCTATTTTGGTTAGGTCAGGGTGTGACTAGGGTGGGTACTCTAGTTTGTGTATCTCTATGTTGGCCTGGTATGGTTCTCAATCAGAGGCAGCTGTCTATCGTCATATTTAGGCAGCCTTTTCCCACCTGTTGTTTGTGGGATCTCGTTTTTGTATTGTTGCTTTTTAGCCCTACAAAGCGGTACGTTTCGTTTGTTACTCTTTCTTGTTTTGTGCCGGTTATCATAAATAAAATGATTAACCTACCCCACGCTGCATCTTGGTCCGACCATCCTTCCAACAACGATCGTTACAGATACTTGATAGGATAGCTAGATAGTTATTTGATTGACTATTATGTAGTTATGACTAAACATACAGTACTTGAATCAGTTAGGATCAATTTCACTTGACAGAAAGAAGCAAATGTATATATTTTTTTTCACTTGACAGATATGCAATAATGTACAGCTATGTAATAAAACATATTGTGAGCGACATACTAGTCTATTATTGTACAATGTAACATTTCCAGGCCTTTTGTAGTTGTCCCTAGGACTTGATAAACAGCTGAACATACAATATATCTTTCACCAACTTTTCTAAAAAGCCAATCACACACTCCATTATATAATTTAACCTTTAACCTAATTAACCTTTATTTAAACTAGGCAAGTCAGTAAAGAACACATTCTTATTTACAATGACAGCCTAACCCAGTAAACCCTCCCCTAAACCGGACGACGCTGGGCCAAATGTGCGCTGCCCTATGGGACTTCCAATCACAGCTGGTTGTGATACAGCCCAGGATCAAACCAGGGTCTGTAGTGACGCCTCTTGCACTGAGATGCAGTGCCTTAGACCGCTGCGCCACTCGGGGGCCCAAGAAATATAAGACGTGTAAAACCAAACCACCCTGTCTGTGTGGACCAGGACCTTTGAATTAAAAAGCAGGTATTTAGTCACTATAGAGGCATTCTTCAGGTACAGTAAATGACGTACACGATTAAATCCTCCTTCCTCCATCACTCTACACTCTCCTACGGCATCCCTATCCCTAACCTGCAACAGAATTATTAACAGAATTACACACAGCCAACACATATCATTATGGGGCACAGTGAAGGAGAGAAAGAGAGGGAGGGAGGAGGAGAAAGGTGTAACAGGAGGAAGGGAAGGCCTAGAGGCCTCCAACATGTCTTTTAAGTGCTGGTAATAAAACCTAGTCACCACCTCCTGAATAGCTCCTGTCCAATGGGAACCCATTGAAGCGGGTTTTATGTGTCTTCAGCCCCAGTTTGAGCATTCCCAGCCCTGGTCCCACCAGTCAGTCCTCACCATGCTCTCCCAGCACCAGGACTGATCTTCAAGGGGAACTTACCTAACGTTCATGTCTGTTGCTCCTTTTGCTCCTCTACCTCACCCACTGCTATCAGTCTGTCTGTCTGTCCGCTCTTAAAGCCCTGCGTTGCCCCTCGCTCCTAGACGGGAGCAAAACATGGAGCACCACTGTGCTCTCTTGACAAGGTAAGAGCTTTCTGAATGAAACATGTATTATTAAAGTAGTTATTTATATGTTGAAGTGGTAATATCTGGGTGGATTAGCAGTGTGTTCCACTTGACTCTGACCTTGATGTGGGGAAATCGTGAGGTAAGAGTTTAGTCAGACTTACTGTTGTCTTAACGTAATATATGTTTTTTTGATTGATTCATTCTAGTCTGAGGACTTGCTAGTTAGGAAATGATGAACAATATGACATTCTCTCAATAGCAGTGTTTCCCAAACATTTCCTCTTGTATCCTCAGCCATTCCACTTATCTGATGTATTCCAGAGCCAGATTACACAATTCAAATATTGTAATGAGAGGCTTGGTGATTAATTGACCAGTTGGATCAGGTGTGCTACAACTGGAATACATCAAATAAATGGAAGGGCTGGGGGTACTATAGGAGAGATTAGGGAAACATTGCTCGGTAGGAATTAACTAGTTTAATCACTAATACATTTAGTGAGGTATTTAATCTGAAAACATTTTTTTTAAAGAAAACTTAATGATTTTGACTGATTTCTAGTATCAGATTCCCCTGAACCATTGACTCACTCTAGAATAATGACAAATCAATATTTTATAGGAAAAAAATCCTTACACATCTTTTGTTAGAAATAGGAAATAATCGTGCTTGAATTTATACTGCCTTGAAATTAACCAGTGATATTGGGGCTGGTTAATCGAAGCTCCATGGCCAAGACTGAGATAGCACAGCTTTATAATCTGGCGCACGCACTCACTCACACGCACACACATACACACACACAGACTATAAACCTTGTTTGGTGGGTATTTAAACAGGGGAAATTAAAGCTGTTAAACCTTAAGAACCAGCCTTCCTTTCCTCCTTACCTCTCCAATGGGGTGGTCAACTGTGTCTTTGTCATGGCGTATTGCTCTGTTAAAAAGCAGTCTGGCCTCTCAAATAGCCCCAGTGGGGACCAGAGTGACACACACACATACTTTTGACTTTTATAGTCCTAAAGTTTTGCTCCCAAATTATTAGCTTACTAATTAAAGTGAGTGATAGGTTTAATTTGTAAGGCTGAGCAGCAGAGAGTGTAACAGGGGTCCAGTTGGTGTAATTAAGACAAATGAGGGCAATGAAGTCACTCCAGGAAAGCTGGAAAGCTGGCTTACTACACGGTCCAGGCTCTGGGACGCTGGAAGACAAGGCCATATGGGTGGCACAGCGAGAAGGCCAGAAAACATTCAAACAAGCTCTGGAAGCTGGAGATCACACACTGTGCTTTTCACTCAGGGAGAGGGATGACTGATCACAGAGTTGTAATTGCTCTTGATGAAAGAGGCACAATCTTGAAGATGTTTATGTTCTTATCAGTAATGCCCTTGACCTTTCACGACACAGTACTAGAGACTAGAGACTCTGTCTGAGATGCAGCATATTGATTTAGAATTTCCCACTGAGAATAGAGTTGTTGAGGTTGTTGCCCTGTTGACTTGGTTTATAGTTTAAACTGTGCTCTGAGAACATAGTATGGGGAAAAAGTCAAAACACAATTGTTTTTCCAAATATATTTTCTGCAGCTCAAGAGCTGATGTTAAGACCGCTGTCAAGCTTTTCCCAGACCATCAGTGTCAGAATGATTTTGATGCTATTGCTTGCTGTGACAGTTTATCTCGAGGGGTTGGGAGTATATTGTACACAAGGCATCAAAGAACGCTAAGCTTTCCTTTCCTATATATTACAACATCAGACTGGATCTAAGGGCAAATGCAAATTGAAATGCCCAAAAGCTGATAGCACAGAAGGACATCTCTGTTGTGAATGAACCCCAATTAGTGCTACATTTCTATTCTCTCTCTCTCTCTCTCTCTCTCTCTCTCTCTCTCTCTCTCTCTCTCTCTCTCTCTCTCTCTCTCTCTCTCTCTCTCTCTCTCTCTCTCTCTCTGTCTCTCTGTCTCTCTCTCTCTGTCTCTCTCTCTGTCTCTCTCTCTGTCTCTCTCTGTCTCTCTCTGTCTCTCTCTGTCTCTCTCTCTGTCTCTCTCTCTGTCTCTCTCTCTCTCTCTCTCTCTCTCTCTCTCTCTCTCTCTCTCTCTCTCTCTCTCTCTCTCTCTCTCTCTCTCTCTCTCTCTTCACACCAAAGCTGCTCAGCACAACTAGTGGCCATATATGGAAGTGCAGGGCAAGATCATTTCACAGTAAAGCAAACAAATTCAGATAGCTACCTGATCCATATAGTCCAGTGGTTTGTGTTGGTGGGTGTACTGTACTGTGGTCCAGGGTTCCTGTCAGTGAAAGCCCTCCCCATAACCATTATAAGGTCAGGGCTGTTCTTGGCTGCCAGGCTGGTAGATAGATTAATGGGCATGGGGAGATGCAGGGCTGCCAGCCTGTAGTGATTTGGGCAGTGTCCTCCATGGTGAAGGACATATGTTAGTGGCTAACTGCCTCTTCCCTCCCTCCTCTGTAGGGACCTTGCTGAGTAAGCCATTATTAATTTCTCTGATAGCACCCCCCTCTCTCTCCCTGTCTTCCCTGTCTCCTTAAAGTTGGAATCTGTAGCGGTGAAACTGCCACGTTCGTTTGCGATATTACACCAACGAAGACGTTACTTCAAACAGAAAACACTTTTTTTTTCGTAGGACACCATTGCTCTCTTGATAGAACAGCAGAGTATGTACTGCGATTGTTTTTTCTTGACGCTGGAGATCCTCACTGCCGTTTAATAAACAAAGCAACAGCAATAGCAAATTTGCCAGGGGGCAGCCAGCGGCGCTGTTTCTCCTAATGCGGATCAAGGCTTTAACACGTCATCTCTCTTATGAAAAAAGACCTCCATATACACCCTCGGCCATCACTCCATATCACCCTGCCTGTCAGCCTTCTGATAGGGCTGATGAAGGGGCTGAGGAAGGTTGAGGAAAACAAGGCCAGTGGAGCGGCCTGAGGACACACAACACAACGTTTTGGTTTTATGTAGTACACATTCATGTGTAAGCCACAGGAGGCTAGTGGCACCTTAATTGTGGAAGACGAGCTTGTGGTAATGGCTGGAGCGGAATAAGTGGAATGGTATCAAACACATGGTGTGCATGTGTTTGGTGCCATTCCATTCTCTCCGTTCCGGCCATTATTATGTGGTGTAGGCCTATGTATGACAACAATAGCCGTCTCGAGCAAGTCATTTTCACTGTTGCTGCTTTCTACGACACAATGTCTGTCTTTACTGTGTGTAGTTATTACTTCACTGTTTCTGTAAGCTTACTTAGTATGGACAGACATTCGTACTCTGGAGTTGAGCTAATGTATTAGACAATGTACACTCATGTCTGGCATCAGTAAAACAACACTCGACTGCTTATGCACGTCATCCTGTCACAGTTTCCTCCATTACCTGCAAAAGGAGAAATGTATGGGTTTCTGTATTTCCATGATAACATGTGCTTGTGTTGTCATGAGGTCTTCATCGATCAAACTGATCGTACTGATCAGTATGACACATTTGTCACTCTTTTCAGATAATATTGATGTGTCTATGTGCGTTGTAATGTCTTTTAATGTGTCGCTACTCTAAAGCTTTATCAAATCAGGCCAGAGATGGTAGACATGATGACTGAAGACATCAGATCACTGACCCAGCTGTCCTTTCTCTCGCTCTCCCTCTCTCTCTCGCCCTCGCCCTCTCCCTCTCTCTCTCTCTCTCTCTCTCTCTTGCCCTCTCCCTCACTATCTCTCGCCCTCTCCCTCTCTCTCTTCTCTCAGGAAGCGACCACAGCACCCAGCGATGTTGCTGTACCCCTCTACCTGCATGGCCCTCCTCTCTCTGCTACTCTCTCCTGCCCTCGGCCGTAAGTTACCCAGAAGCCTTCAGGCTCATGATAGACACGTAACAGTGTACTACTGGGATATGGTATTTGTTTGCACGACTACTTTTGATTTTGGTATCAAAACACACACGTTGTTTCAGGAATACTATCCCAAGTCATTCCATTTAATACAAATGCAAATCTAAGATTAAGACAGAAACAGCAGATGTAGTGTAGCCTACTGTACTAGTCTGTAAAATTAATTCAGATAATCTCTAGTTTCTTAATTCTTACAGATACCGTATCTTAATTTGATCATCCAGTTTTTGATCATCCTGTTTTTGTCTTTTTTAAACTTGTAGTGTATTTGAGGTTTAAAAAGGATTCTAATGTTTGTAATTTCCAATTAAAAATGTCAGACTTGATTTGCCTTGACGAAAAATGTTTCAACCCCTACAATTAAAAACAAATATTAATTATAATCCACATAATAATTCACATTATTTTCCTAATGTAGCAAACTTGCTCAAATTAAGATCCTGCATCTGTATAAGCCTCTCTCGCAAGCTGTCAAGAGAGATGCAATAACACATCTATCCACATTATGGGATGTTTTTCACCATCAACACAAATACAATACAGACTTGGGGTATACTTACAGCAGTAAACAAACAAAATGTTGATTCTTATTACATGTAAAGTGAATACCATCTTATAGCATGGTTTACTGTTGCAGTACAAGCACATGATGTGTGGTCTAATACGTAGCTAGATTACTTTCCTTTTGGAAAGGGTCTGCTTATATCCACTAGTCATCCTTATAGCACTCAGTCACACGTGACGGCGGTGTCGTAAAATCTGAGCTGAGGTCCATCTCCATCTACTGCTCGTTTAGCGTAATGAATAGGCTGCTAAAACACATGGTGTGCATCCCAAATGGCACCCTATTCCCACTATAGTGCACTACTTTTGATCAGGGCCCGTAAGGATCTGGTAAAAAATAGTGCACTATATAGGGAATAGGATGCCATTTGGGACGCACACCATGGTATTGGGGAGGGAGTGGTTAACTACTTACAGCTCCCACTGCACAGCGAGAGAAGTGTTTATGGCTAGTAAACACACAGGATAAATACCATCTCACCAAAGTATCTCCTCTACTCAGCAGTTATGGTGGAACCGATAGGGTCTTCCAGATGTGTTGCCTCCACACTCTGCACCTCCAAATGAGCTGAATCAGGTTATTGACTCTGGGAGTAGAGGCTAGAAGCCCTCCGGCTCCCAGCGTTGTTTCATTACTTCCAGATCTTTGTTTCCTAGTTTCCCCTGCACTGCGTTTTCATCCTCAAATCAAACAGGAGGAGATGTGTTCTCTGAATACTTTAGAAGTTTCACATTGAGATAATACTTCTACAGTAGAGCAAGGCTCTTTAATGAAACATTATCAAATGTTTCCGCGCTCATTGTTTCAAGATTCACTTAAAGCTTTAGTTGAGAAGGACATTTCAAAAATCACCTCAAGTTTCAGTTACATTAGAGTAGCTCTCTTTTTCAATTAATCCCAATGACAGTTAATCCCAGCCAGATATGTAGGTTATAGTACATAAACAAATACTAAATACACAAGACTAATATTATAGGTTACTCAATCACCCGAGAAAAACATTGAGGATGAAAGCAGAAATTATAGCACAACAGTGTGATTGATTATTGATGGCCTTTTAAGTTAGTTCCACAGAGAGATTTTCATCTCAATAAATCACAAGTACAGATGTAGCATCTACATTTGAGCCCATTTGCTGCAGCAGGAAAATAATCCTGCAGAAAAAGAAAATGTGAATTGTTATGTTTTTGTAGGGGTTCATACATTTTTCATAAGGGACAATCAAGTCTGAAATTTCAAAGTGGAAATTACAAACTTCAGAAGCCTTTTTGAACCTCAAATACAATACATGTTTTCAACAGGGTGATCAAATTTAGATGCTACATCTGTAGATTAATAAACTGAGAAGAGGTTTTACCTGTCAGTTTCTCAACAACAGAGGCAGCTGGTGGCACCTTAATTGGGGAGGACCGGCTCATAGTAATAGCTGGTATGGAATTCATGAAATGGTATCGAACACATCAAACACATGGTTTCCATGTGTTTGATACCATTCCATTTACTCCATTCCAGCCATTATTATGAGCCATTCTCCCCTCATCAGCCTCCTGTGCTCTACAAGCATGAGCGATATGGCCTTACCCCGATCCACATTCACGCTACAACAGCTACACACATACATCAACATTATCTTCAATCTAGGCTCAGGTGTAGACGTAGCATAGTAAATGTAAATCTTGTATGTCGTATGTTCAACATGTTGCGAATTTGCAAAGAATATAATAACATATAATATGTTATGAATTCCAATTTATTGTGGCTAACATTAGCCAGGGGTTAGTGTTAGATTGCAAAGTAGTCCATGATGAGATTTCAACACGCAACCTTTGAGTTGCTAGACGTTCACATTATACACCCACCAACCACCCTACTTTCGTTTTTGCCTTAAGTAACCTTCTGTCTTATGTAACCATACCAAAAGTAACATACTAATTTGAGTGTCCCTTATTTACATTTTTAATTTGTTTTGTCTAGTCTATGAGACCAGGCTGTTATCTTTTGCATCTGATACTTTTCTACATACCTGTGTGTGTGCTTGTGATATCAAATATAGGATGCCACAGCTTTAAGAATAACCAACATAAAAATGAATCCAGAGTGTAAGGTGAATTACATTCTTACCTTGTTTTCTCACCGTTGCCTGATCTCCCTGTGGCTTTCCCATGGACTTGCCTCTGTGAATTCTGATTCAGTGTTTGGTTGGTGGCTCAGTTGGTAGAGCATGGTGCATGCAATGCCACAGTTGTGTGTTTGATTCCCACGAGGGACCAGTACAGGAAAAAGTACAAAATGCATCCCCTTACTACTGTAAGTCGCTCTGGATAAGAGTGTCTGCTAAATAACTACAATGTAAATGCTGTGAACAGAAACATCCTAACCAAGCTTCTGTCTCTGTATGTTTTCCATCAGAGTTAGATCTCAACAGGTTAGATGGGGACACGGCTGTCTGCCCTCCCATGAGAAATGGACAAGATGACCTTCCAGGTGAAGTATAGATACTATGACTCTGTGAATATGCGTACTAACTTAGTCCTCTTCATCCCTGGTTGGACATACTGTAAAACAGCAACAATTTGCTTCCGGTATGTCTTTGGCTATATCTTGCTTGTGCCCTGTCCCATGAGATGTGGATATAGTTTATGACGTAATCAAAGGAGACCTGCATGGGAAGACATATTACATATCTCAACGTTGTCTCATACACTACAAGACATCTCAGGAGGTCTGAGCTAGTAGTTTTGAGATGTCTTTCTGTAACCAAGTCTTACCTCACATCAACATACCAGGTCAGAAGGGGCTCCGTATGGAGCAGTAGTTTAACACTATAGTCCCTGTGGTTTTTCTCTTTGCTAGACAGCATAGACTTACATTTTAAATGCCCAGGAAACCACTAGCCTTGGTTTACAGAAATCCCTGAGGAAGCAAAATACAGAACATCACAACTAAGCTAGCTGCTGTGATTGCTTAGTGAACTAGGCTGGGATGTCTAAATGCTTAATGGCTTGAGACACGTTTAGATTTCAAATGAGCCACATAAAATATTCCGCTGAAGCCTGATAGATTTTAGTAGGAACAATTCTAGCTCAGCAAGATGTTAATTGTGTACCAGCACCCTGGTAGGAACAGATGCATTATCTACCTTCAAATCACATGGTGTACAATGTGTTGCGAGCCCAGGCAGGGAAGGTACAGGCCTACGTATAAGAGAACAACTAATTAGAATCATATGTTTGTCATATCACTGCACCCTGTTTTGCATACAGATTATGAAACAAGAATAAACCGTTAAACATAGTAAAGTGGGAAAACACTGACATTCCAAAATGTCCACTTCGTGAATATGCACCAGTCTATAAAAAAGTGGTCAGATGAAGCAGATGCTAAACTACAGGACTGTTTAAGAAACACTGCCTGCCTGTCTTGTCCCGACTCCCAACACTTTCATTACTATGGGACAGCTGGAGATTTGAATATTGGAACAATGTTGCAAATGTCGGAGAGACAGACAGCAATGTTTATACAAATATCCACTGTTGAAAACCAAATGTTAGTCTAAAAGAAATGTGAGATCATGTCTAGATGTTTTTTATAGTTTATAAATTGAATGGCTGGGCTGATGAGACAGTGGATTGCTCAGTCAGATGGAACAGAGTAAATAGGCCTTTTAACATCATACATTTATCCGGTGGTAACTTGTGGAATAGACATCGGCTAGAATGTGCTTTTAATCAATCAGCATTCAGAATTAGACCCACCAGTTGTATAATACTGTAACAGGAGATATCTGAAAATCCATTTCCCTCTCTTTTAGGGTTTGATCTGATCACCCAGTTCCAGCTGGATGTTATTCCTCTGAAGGGGGTGAGGAAGGTGGAGGGCTCCACTCCTCTCCAGGTGGCATATCGCCTCGATAGGGAGGCCAACTTCCAGATCCCTACCAGGTAAGGAAAGATAGAAAAATAAACATGATATTGGAGCTTGTCCAGGCTTGCTGCAGGTGTTGTATTATTCTGGCTCAATACGGAGGCCAGCTTTCAAATACCTACCAGGTGAAGAAAGAATGAAGAAACCAGAAACAGAAACACACACATAATCGCTACACTCACACACACACGCACACATAATAAATACTTTCCCCTGGGTCGATGCAGGTGTTGTATTATTGCAGGTCTCAGACAGGTGTTATCACTCTGTGAAACAGCTTATAATTGGCAGAGAACAACATGTCTGAACTGATTTGGCATCTCTTAGCAACGAGGGGGGAAAGCAGTGGACCCCACCCGCCCAGACCTCGTGTAACCATTAAATATCTCGTACCAGAAACATAGAGACATATTTCTTCATGCAGCATTTTTAGTTGTAGTTTTATTCACTTGTTTCTGTCTGTGCTCATAAAGGATTCTGGAAATCAAAAGAGACAGGTGATGACAGCCCGAGCACCTTCCTGTGTGTGTGTGTGTGTGTGTGTGTGTGTGTGTGTGTGTGTGTGTGTGTGTGTGTGTGTGTGTGTGTGTGTGTGTGTGTCTTGCCTAGATCAAGCAGTTTACGTGTGGGGATCCTCTAGCCTAGTATTCTACCCTGTAAAAAGAAAATACGAAAACCAGTGCACAAACTTTCATTTTCAGCTTAGACTGTTTTCATATTGCTTAGTAGGCTAGAAGTTGTTGTTACGTGGTTACCTTCTTACATAACTAAAGCTGTCTTCTGGTGTTTCACTGCTGGTCTGGCAAATGACTTGTATTCGTCCTGTTTTCACATAAACTGTTATGTAACATACTGACATCTTCCAGTCTGCCTCATGCCACTCAGGACAACGTGACGCTAATCACAAAAACATTTATCTCTCGGAGTCCAGTGGCCAGTCTGTCTGGGCTTTGAAGTCTGTCGTCAGAAAGGTTCATTTCCGATACCTGTGTCCTTATCACTACAGGGGATAAGGCCTAAAACACAACACGCATCAAACTGTGGCATAGGCTGTGAGATACTTTCGCCCAAGGTGCCTTCAACACACACAAACACACACACACATAGGCACACTGCAGGAACGTTAGAGAGAGTGGTCTTCATTTGTTTTATTGGGTTACAGGAAACTCCTTTTTTATTGCCTTGTCTTGATCCATTTACAAGCCGGCTGCAGCTCTGCAGCTCCCGTCCATAAAGGCACCACCTATGGAGCCCTTGGCCTGGCTAGTTAAAACCCCAGGGCTCGTATTCATAAAGCGACAAGTAGGAGTGCTGCTCTAGGATCAGTTTAAACGTTTAGATGATAATGAATGGACTGAAGGGGCTTTAATCTGAGATCAGCATCTGAGACTCTTTATGAATACCAGCCTAGAGGTTTAGGACTGGGGAGACTGGAGAGCAGTTTACGTGTTGGAGACGGAGACGGGACGACTGCTTAATTGATCTGTTGATCAGAGCCACTGGGGCTCTGCTTCTGTTTATAACAAAAGGGTTTGATGGAAAAATAAAGGGCCTCGTTGTTCCTTTGGAGTATTTGTAACTGTTGCGTTATGCATGCATCATGCATTTGAGACAGGGAGAGATGGAGGGATAGAGAGAGAAAGAGAATGGAAGTGCTTTGAACATAAAAGTGTTAGGGTTTGATTGATGTCTCCATTCATGATGTTATCGTGGGCGTGAGGAGCGGGAAGGGAACTGAGCCGCTGTGTGTGATGCTTTTTAAACGTGGCCTGCAGCAGCTTTACCTCTGCTTTGTGATCATGGAGTGTCTTTGACATTAGCCGCCATCAGAAATCTGAAATCCTAGAACCACCCAATGTGTGCTGTGTGTATGTGATGGAAAGCTGCTTTTTTACCCACTGTGAAGTGTCGCCCCCAGTGCCCTCTTCTCTATGACTCTAACTGAACTGCATTCTTTATGATTTTGTAAAGAGAAGTTTTAACCATTTATTCTGTCCATCTATCCCTCTCCCACTGAGGATGACCTTCCACAGGGGCTTCACTGGACTCATTCATGTATTAACCCTTTTCTCTCCTCCCTCTCCCACCCATCTGTATCTTCATTTTCATCTTCTGTTCTTCTTCACCCAGGCTCAATTTCCCCCGGGGTTTCCCTGACGAGTACTCCGTCATGGTCACATTCCGTATGATCAAGAACACGGTGAACAAGGTGTGGAACGTGTGGCAGGTGGTGGATGAAGACGGCCGGAAGCAGGCAGGGCTCAGGCTGAATGGAGACCAGCAGGCCTTGGAGTACTTCCTGATGGGCCAGGATGGCAACCTGCAGACCGTCACCTTCCCAGGGCTCTCTGTGTTGTTCAACACCAAGTGGCACAAGGTGATGGAATGAGTGATGGCACTCCTGGTTAGCGTTGCAAAATACAGTAACTATCCCAAAACTCTCCGGTTTTCCAGAAGTCTCGGATGGAAGATTCTGGAATCAAGAGGGAATAAGCTGTAAATCCTGGAAAGCCTAGGAATTTTGATAAAGTTACTGGAAATGTGCAACCCTACTCCTGATACAATGTAATTAGTGATAACTGATCACTAATTAGCATTTTCTAAACTGGTTTATTTAGCTAGTAGTCTCGCAATGACATGAATTACGGTGGCCCCTGAGGATCAACAACAGTAACCCTATAGCATATCCTTACAGGTGATGATTGGGGTGGAGAGAGACCAGGTCACCCTGTATGTGGACTGTCAGCCCGTGGACAAGAAGCCCATCAAGGGGAAAGGCCCCGTCAACACAGAGGGAGATACGCTTATTGGGAGGCTGGATACTGACGCTGATGCTTCTGTTGTGGTGAGCAGGGCAAGGATAGCCTGGCCCCAGATCTGGTTGTGCTGTATTGCCAACTCTTATGGTCGTTGTTTGGCATGACAGAGTTGGAGTTGGTAAGACAGCACAAACCGATCTGGGATCAGGCTAAGGCTGAGAAGGTGTTGGTTCCCCAGTGGTGCGTTGTTATACAGTAAGCGTTATCATATGAGTCATGTTATATGATCAATATCATGCCATTGTCTTTTTCTAGTTTGAACTTCAGTGGATGTTGATCCATTGTGACCCGAAGAGAGCCAATAGAGAGAACTGCCAGGAGTTGCCTATCACAGAGGTAACAACAACGACCTTGTCTCCACCTGGTCTTTACTTGCTTTGGGTTTGGATTCATATCGACCAGTAACATAGATTTCACTAACTGGCTTCTGTGAATCTGCACTTGCCAAAATGTGAGGAGATAGGATGGCCTGTTATACTACTGTAGGAGTGCCATGATTACAATACATACAGTACAAGTCAAAGTTTGGACACACCTACTCATTCCAGGGTTTTCTTTATTTTTTACTATTTTCTACATTATAGAATAATAGTGAAGACATCAAAACTATGAATAACAGATATGGAATCATGTAGTAACCAAAAAAGTGAGATTCCTCAAAGTAGCTAGTAGCCCTTTGCCTTGATGACAACTTTGCACACTCTTGGCATTCTCTCAACCAGCTTCATGAGGTAGTCACCTGGAATGCATTTCAATTAACAGGTGTGCCTTGTTAAAAGTTAATTTGTGGAATTGTTTTCCTTCTTAATGCGTTTGAGCCAATCAAATCAAATCAAATTGTATCCGTCACATGCGCCGAATACAACAGGTATTTCACCTTACAGTGAAATGCTTACAAGGCCATAAACAACAATGCAGTTTCAAAAAATACAGATAAGAATAAGAGATAAAAGTAACAAATAATTAAAGAGCAGCAGTAAAATTGCAATATATATACAGGGGGGTACCAATACAGAGTCAATTTGCGGGGGCACCGGTTAGTTGAGGTAATAGTACATGTAGGTAGAGTTACTAAAAGTGACTATGCATAGATGACAACAGAGAGTAGCAGTGGTGTAAAGAGGGGGTAGGGGGGGCAATACAAATAGTCTGGGTGTAACGTTCGTTGTTTGAAGGAGACCAAGGCGCAGCGTAATTTGTGGTCATCATATTTATTTAAATGAGAACCAGCAACATAATAACAAAGTGAAACCAAAACGAACGTACCGTTCCGTAGGCTACAAGAGCTGTACAAAAACAAGATCCCGCAACATAGGTGGGAAAAAAGGCTACCTAAGTATGATTCCCAATCAGAGGCAACGATAGACAGCTGCCTCTGATTGGGAACCACACTCGGCCAAACACAAAGAAATACAAAACATAGAATGCCCACCCCACATCACACCCTGACCTCACCAAATAGAGAAATAAAACAGCTCTCTAAAATCAGGGCGTGACAGTACCCCCCCCCCCCCCCCCCAAAGGTGCGGACTCCAGGCGCAAACCTGAACCTATAAGGGAGGGTCCGGGTGTGCATCTACCCTTAAAGGCGGCTCCACCTCTGACTCCCCCCATTTTGGTAGCGCCTCTGGTGCGGGGACCCTCTCCGCAGGACCCGGACTGGGGACCGTCGCTGGATGCTCCGGACTGGGGACCGTCGCTGGATGCTCCGGACTGGGGACCGTCGCTGGAGGCTCCGGACTGGAGACCGTCGCTGCAGGCTCCGGACTGACCCGTGGAGCAGGCACAGGATGAACCGGGCTGTGGGAGAGCACTGGAGATCTGGTGCTTATCCTTGGCACCACTCTTCCAGGCCGAATGCCCACTTTAGCCCGGCACCTCCAGAGCGCAGGCACAGGTCGAACCGGGCTGTGGGGGAGCACTAGAGATCTGGCGCTTAGAACTTGGACCGCTCTTCGTGGCTGAATGCCCACTTTAGCCCGGAACGTGCGGAGCGCAGGCACAGGACACACTGATCTGTCACAGCGCACCGGAGACACAGTGCGCAGAGCCGGCGCAGGATACCCTGGGCCGAAACGGCGCACCGGAGACCAAGAGCGCTGAGCTGGCACAATCCGCCCTGGTTGGATGTCCACTCTAGTGTAGCACTTGCGGAGAGCTGGCTCCGAGCGCACTGGGCTGTGCATGCGCACTGGAGACACCGTGCGCTTTACCGCATAACACGGTGCCTGACCGGTCACACGCTCCCCACGGTAAACACGGGGAGTTGGCTCAGGTCTACAACCTGACTCCGCCAATCTCCCCGTGTGCCCCCTCCCCCAAAAATTGGGGGGGCTGCCTCTCATGCATGCTTCGTCGTGCCAACTTTTCGTATCCTCGCCGTTCCGCTTTTGCTGCTTCCATCCCCTCCTTAGGATGGCGATATTCCCCAGCCTGCGCCCAGGGTCCCTTGCCTTCCAGTATCTCCTCCCATGTCCTCCTCCAGAAAACACTGCTTGGTCTTTTTGTGGTGGGATCTTCTGTAACGTTCGTCTGAAGAAGTGGACCAAGGCGCAGCGTAATTTGTGGTCATCATATTTATTTAAATGAGAACCAGCAACAAAATAACAAAGTGAAACCAAAACGAACGTACCGTTCCGTAAGCTACAAGAGCTGTACAAAAACAACATACCACAACATAGGTGGGAAAAAAGGCTACCTAAGTATGATTCCCAATCAGAGACAACGATAGACAGCTGCCTCTGATTGGGAACCACACTCGGCCAAACACAAAGAAATACAAAACATAGAATGCCCACCCCACATCACACCCTGACCTTACCAAATAGAGAAATAAAATGGCTCTCTAAAGTCAGGGCGTGACACTGGGTAGCCATTTGACTAGATGTTCAGGAGTCTTATGGCTTGGGGGTAGAAGCTGCCACCGCTTGTCGTGCGGTGGCAGAGAGAGCAGTCTATGACTAGGGTGGCTGGAGTCTTTGACAATTTTTAGGGCCTTCCTCTGACACCGCCTGGTATAGAGGTCCTGGATGGCAGGAAGCTTGGCCCCAGTGATGTACTAGGTCGTTTGCACTACCCTCTGTAGTGCCTTGTGGTCGGAGGCCTAGCAGTTGCCATACCAGGCAGTCATGCAACCAGTCAGGATGCTCTCGATGGTGCAGCTGTAGAATCTTTTGAGGATCTGAGGACCCATGCCAAATCTTTTCAGCCTTTTAAAGCACTTCGTGGCTACAGACGTGAGTGCTACGGGTCGGTAGTCATTTAGGCAGGTTACCTTAGTGTTCTTGGGCACAGGGACTATGGTGGTCTGCTTGAAACATGTTGGTATTACAGACGGATAGGATAGGGAGAGGTTGAAAATGTCAGTGAAGAAACTTGCCAGTTGGTCAGCGCATGCTCGCAGTACACGTCCTGGTAATCCGTCTGGCCCTGAGGCCTTGTGAATGTTGACCTGTTTAAAGGTCTTACTCACATCGGCAGTCTTCCGGGAACAGCTGGTGCTCTCATGCATGTTTCAGTTTTATTTGCCTCGAAGCAACCATAGAAGTAGTTTAGCTCGTCTGGTAGGCTTGTGTCACTGGGCAGCTCTCGGCTATGCTTCCCTTTGTAGTCTGTAATGGTTTGCAAGCCCTGTCACATCCGACTAGCATCAGAGCTGGTGTATTACGATCTTAGTCCTGTATTAACGCTTTGCCTGTTTGATGGTTCGTCGGAGGGCTCTTTGATAGCGGCAGCTCTAGCTTTTAGCTCAGTGTGGATGCTGCCTGTAATCCATGGCTTCTGGTTGGGGTATGTATGTATTGACGTCGTCAATGCACTTATTGATGAAGCCGATGACTGAGGTGGTGTACTCCTCAATGCCATCGGAGGAATCCCGGAATATATTCCAGTCTGTGCTAGCAAAACAGTCCTGTAGCTTAGCATCTGCTTAATCTGACCATTTTTTATTGATCTAGTCACTGGTGCTTCCTGCTTGAGTTTTTGCTTCTAAGCAGGAATCAGGAGGTTAGAATTATGGTCAGATTTGCCAAATGGAGGGCGAGGGATTGCTTTGTTTGCATCGCTGTGTTTGGAGTATAGGTGGGCCAGAGTTATTTTTCCTCTGGTTGCACATTTAACATGCTGATATAAATTTGGTTAAACGGATTTAAGTTTTCCTGCATTAAAGTACCCGGGCTACTAGGAGTGCAGCCTCTAGATGAGCGTTTTCTTGTTTGTTAACTTCTTCTGGCTGCAAGCCCGAGGCCGCCCACAATATGACAACAGCCACTTCAAGTGCAGGGCGCGAAATTCAAAATATATTTTTTAGAAATATTTAACTTTCACACATTAATAAGTCCAATACAGCAAATGAAAGGTACACATCTTGTGAATCCAGCCAACATGTCCGATTTTAAAAATGTTTTACAGCGAAAACAGCACGTATATTTATGTTAGCTCACCACCAAATACAAAAAAGGACAGACATTTTTCACAGCACAGGTAGCATGTACAAAGCCAACATAACTAACCAAGAACCAACCAAACTAACCAAGAAACAACTTCATCAGATGACAGTCTTATAACATGTTATACAATAAATCTATGTTTTGTTCGAAAAATGTGCATATTTCAGGTATAAATCATAGTTTACATTGCAGCTACAATCAGAAATTGCACCGAAAGCAGCCATAATAATTACAAATACCTAATTACTCATCATAAAACATTTCTGAAAAATACATAGTGTACAGCAAATGAAAGACAGGCATCTTGTGATTCCAGCCAATATTTCCGATTTATTAAGTGTTTTACAGCGAAAACACAATATAGCGTTATATTAGCTTACCACAATAGCCAGAAACACAAGCCATTTCCCAGTAGCAAAAGTTAGCGATCGTAACAAACAAGCAAAAGATATATAATTTTTGACTAACCTTGATATACTTCATCAGATGACAGTCCTATAACATCAGGTTATACATACACTTATGTTTTGTTCGAAAATGTGCATATTTAGAGCTGAAATCAGTGGTTATACATTGTGCTAACGTAGCTACTTTTTCCCACAACGTCCGGATATTTTTCTGTCACTTTTTCTGACACACATATTCTGACCAAATAGCTATTCATAAACATAACTAAAAAATACATGTTGTATAGGAAATTATAGATCCATTAGTTCTTAATGAAATCGCCGTGTTAGAATTCTAAAAATAACTTCATTACGACATACAGCTTCGGTATAGCTAGAGAGTACCCAAAAGCTGGGCGCCGACGACTAGTTCACATGTAAGACAGATATATGAAATAGCATCATAAAATGTTTCCTACTTTTGCTGATCTTTCATCAGAATGTTGGACAAGGGGTCCTTTGTCAAGAACAATCGTTGTTTGGATTTAGAACGGCCTCTTTCCCTCTCGATTTAGCAAGCACACTAGCCAAGTGGCACGAATCTCTCCATGTCAACAAACGGAAGAGAACGGAACACGGCAAAACTCCCGAAAAAATTTCAATAATCTGATTAAACTATATTGAAAAAACATACTTTACGATGATATGGTCACATGTATCAAATAAAATCAAAGCCGGAGATAGTAGTCGCCTATAACGAAAGCTTTTCATAAGGCAAATCCAGGTCCCTCCTCGCGCCTTCCTGAAAACAGGAAATGGGTGACACGTCATTCCAAGAGCTTTTATTCCACTTCAGACCAAGATAAACACTCCATTTCTTCTCTCACCGCCTCTTGACATCCAGGGGAAGGTGTATGACGTGCATGTATACTAATACGTATCATGCCCATTTATAAGCAGGACCTAGAACAGAGCCTCAATTTCAGACTTTCCACTTCCTGGTCAGGAAGTTTGTGCCAAATGAGTTCTGTTTTACTCACAGATATAATTCAAACGGTTTTAGAAACTAGAGAGTGTTTTCTATCCAATAGTAACAATAATATGCATATTGTACGAGCAAGAATTGAGTACGAGGCCGTTTGAAATGGGCACCTTTTATCTGGCTACTCAATACTGCCCCTGCAGCCCAAACAGGTTAATGGCGGAATACAGCTCATTCAAGGCTGTCTTAGTGCCAGCCTCTGACTGTGGTGGTATGTAAACAGCTACAAGGAATACAGATGAAAACTCTCTCGGTAGGTAGTGTGGTCTACAGTTTATCATGAGATACTCTACTTCAGTCGAGCAATATCTCTAGACTTCCTTAGATATCGTGCACCGGCTGTTGTTTACAAAAATACATGTACCGCCACCACTTGTCTTACCAGATGCCGCTGTTCTATCCTGCCCGTACATCATATTTTCGGTCATAATGTAACATTATTTACAAAATCATTTTTTAAAATAAGTTACAATCGCCTGGGGGCACATTAAACGTCTTCCTTCTTCTCCAGGCGGCATCTTGTGACAAGGTAGGGTTGGTTTACAGAAAATAGCCCTATTTGGTAAAAGACCAAGTCCATATTATGGCAAGAAAGCTCAAATAAGCAAAGAGAAATGGCAGCCCATCATTACTTTAAGACATGAAGGTCAGTCAATCCAGAAAATGTCTAGAATTTTGAAAGTTTCTTCAAGTGCAGTCACAAATACCATCAAGGGCTATGATGAAACTGGCTCTCTTCAGACCACCACAGGAAAGGAAGACCCAGAGTTACCTCTGCTGCAGAAGATAAGTTAATTAGAGTTACTAGCCTCAGAGTTCAAGTTACAGACACATCTCAACATCAACTGTGTCAATCAGGTCTTCATGGTCTAATTGCTGCAAAGAAACCACTACTAAAGGACACCAATAAGAAGAAGAGACTTGCTTGGGCCAAGAAACATGAGCAATGGACATTAGACCGGTGGAAATCTGTACAAATTTCTGATTTTTGGTTCCAACCGCCATGTCTTTGTGAGACGCAGAGGAGGTGAACGGAGGATCTCCGTATGTGTGGTTCCCACCGTGAAGCATGGAGGAGGAGGTGTGATGGTGTGGGGGGCTTTGCTGGTGACACTGTCTGTGATTTCTTTAGAATTCAAGCATTCTGCAGTGATACGCCATCCCATCTGGTTTGCGCTTCGTGGGACTATAATTTGTTTTTTAACAGGACAATGACCCAAAACACACATCCAGGCTGTGTAAGGGCTATTTGACTAAGCAAGAGAGTGATGTTGTTGCATCAGATGACCTGGCCTCCACAATCAGCCGACCTCAACCCAATTGAGATGGTTTGAGATGAGTTGGACCGCAGAGTGAAGTAAAAGCAGCCAACAGGTGCTCAGCATGTGTGGGAAGTCCTTCAAGACTGTTGGAGAAGTATTCCAGGTAAAGCTGGTTGAGAGAATGCCAAGAGTGTGCAAGGCTGTCATCAAGGCAAAGGGTGGCTACTTCGAAGAACCTAAAATGTAAAATATATTTTCATGTTTAACACTTTTTTGGTTACTACATGATTCCAAATGTTTTATTTCATAGTTTTGATGTCTTCACAATTGTAGAAAATAGTAAAAATAAAGGAAAACTCTTGAATGAGTAGGTGTTTCCAAACTTATGACTGGTACTGTACGTCAAATAAGCACTTACCTCCATACAGAGAGAATACTGCTGGCTCTCACTCTCAATTTAGCCCCATTTTGTCAGCATATTAAAGTCTGACTCCTCAGGTCAGAATTGTATATTAGAATACATGCTATTATGAGTGGGCAGTCCTATTGTCCCGTAGACTGCAGAAAAAAGTAATGTCTTTCTTTATGATTCAAATATCAATTTGGCAATGGTCTATTCCCTCTAGCTTTGAGGGTTTCTTTTGGACAGGTGCTTTAGCTTCTTCTGACACTCTGGGTGAAGGTGGTGTGACTACTTCACTAACTCTACATGTTTCTTATTTCTCTTGCTTCTTCAGATGTATGCCAATGCTGAGGTATTTATCTTTCTTCCTTTTTTTCTTGGTGTTTTTTGGGGCAAATAATCTACTTCAATGCTCTGTTGCCTAATTGCCTTGATGCTTTGTTACTTTAGTGGCACAATCAAACTCTGGCTGGAGTAAGAAGCTTCTCCACTCCCCTCAGAGTGGCCTTCACTCCTTCTCATGTACTCATCGACTGTGATGTCTTTTCTCCCTCCAGCCTGACCCCAAGCCTATCCCTGGCCCTCCCGGTCCCACCGGCCCTGAGGGGCCCCGGGGGCCACATGGAGAGGACGGCAGGGACGGTAGAGATGTAAGTCTATCCACCTCATCCAAACTACATGTAGAATGAAGAATTAACCATAGCGTTATGTAATTAACCATGCTGGATATTGCCTCAAACTGCGTGAATTGGTAAGATATCTTAGACAGACAGTACGCACTTTTCTTATTTCTCTATTCTCAATGACTAGAAGGGACAACAACTGTCTTCCTTTTTTCTTGCAGGGCCTTCCAGGTTCACCTGGCAGTGCTGGCACTTCTGTAAGTACGAGATGTCATATTATTAAATGTGTTTCATTCTCTAACTATTTATTTGACTCTTTGTTGCCATCCTGTAGCTCAACCTCATTACTTACAATCAATTTAGCTGCAAAAATAGATCAGTGTTCTCTCCTCCACCTTGCCTGCCTCTAATCTCTCTCTCTCTGTCTGTCCTGATGAGAATTGCACATCTTTCATTGATTAAACACTGACTGGCACTGCCACATTGTATCTTAGCAACAGCGGTGAGCGATGCAGACAGATGATAAAGCTGTTTGTCAGATTTTTTTTGTGTACAGAGCCATACTTAGCTGTGGTTGTGTCTGCTATATGTGGCTGTGGTTGTATCTGTTATTAGGCTGTCTGTTGTATCTGTTACTAGGCTGTCTGTTGTATCTGTTACTAAGCTGTCTGTTGTATATGTTACTAGGCTGTCTGTTGTATCTGTTACTAGGCTGTCTGTTGTATGTGTTACTAGGCTGTCTGTTGTATCTGTTACTAGGCTGTTTGTTGTATCTGTTACTAGGCTGTCTGTTGTATCTGTTACTAGGCTGTCTGTCGTGTCTGTTACTAGGCTGTCTGTTGTATCTGTTACTAGGCTGTCTGTTGTATCTGTTACTAGGCTGTCTGTCGTGTCTGTAACTCAGTTGCCTGTTGTGTCTGTTACTAGGCTGCGTGTTGTATCTGTTACTAGGCTGTCTGTTGTATCTGTAACTAGGCTGTCAGTTAAATCTGTTACTCAGCGGTCTGCTGTGTCTGTTACTAGGCTGTGTGTTGTATCTGTTACTAGGCTGTGTGTTGTATCTGTAACTAGGCTGTCTGTCGTGTCTGTATCTCAGTTGCCTGCTGTGTCTGTTACTAGGCTGTGTGTTGTATATGTTACTAGGCTGTGTGTTGTATCTGTTACTGGGCTGTGTGTTGTATATGTTACTAGGCTGTGTGTTGTATCTGTTACTAGGCTGTGTGTTGTGTCTGTTACTAGGCTGTGTGTTGTGTCTGTTACTAGGCTGTGTGTTGTATATGTTACTAGGCTGTGTGTTGTATCTGTTACTGGGCTGTGTGTTGTATATGTTACTAGGCTGTGTGTTGTATCTGTTACTAGGCTGTGTGTTGTGTCTGTTACTGGGCTGTGTGTTGTATCTGTTACTAGGCTGTCTGTTGTGTCTGTTACTAGGTTGTGTGTTGTATCTGTTACTAGGCTGTCTGTTGTATCTGTTACTAGGCTGTTTGTTGTATCTGTTACTAGGCTGTCTGTTGTGTCTGTAACTCGGCTGTCGGTTGTGTCTGTAACTCAGCTGCCGGCTGTGTCTGTAACGCAGCTGTCAGTTGTGCCTGTAACTCAGCTGCCGGTTGTGTCTGTAACTTGGCTGTCTGTTGTGTCTGTAATTCAGCTGTGTGTTGTGTCTGTTTCTCAGGGGGCCAAAGGGGACCAGGGGGAGATTGGTCTTCCTGGACATAGAGGCATGCCTGGCCTACCAGGAGCTGCTGTAAGCATCACTACCTCCTACTTGTACCACACACAACACACACCTCCTGTCACACACTCAACCTCTATTTTGTCTTGTGGAGCAAGACAGAGTTGTTCTCTATCACCTTATTCATTGAACCGTTAACAGCAGCTATCCACCACTCAACTGATATTATTAGAATTCAAGCTGGTGGCGAGAGAATGTTTTAGTTTGTAGATTGTGTGTGAATCAAGGATTTCTTCTCTTTTTAATGAAGGGAATACCTGGCTCAATGGGCCCAAGAGGACCTGTGGGTGAGAGAGTGAGTTTTTTTTCTTACCAGAACCTACTAAAGAAACTATGTCTTCCTAATAACTGTAACAGCAGGGACAATGTTAACTAATATCTGACTGCTCTGTGTCTAATAACAGGGACTTCAAGGTTTTCCTGGGCCAGCAGGCTCTCCCGTAAGTATCCACTATCTTTGTCATCTTTAGATCGTCAGATATTAATGGAAACATTTTGCTGATATGAATAGCCATGAAGCCATGAAGCCATGGAACATGTCAGACCACTTTATTTCTATAGCTAAATAATATGATTTGTCTGATAGCGTTTTCTCTCATTTCCCAGGGACCTGCGACAGCTGGACCTCCCGTATGTACTACAAACTCTTCAACATCTTCAGGGAATCTTCACCCCGTGTTCTAAATGGCATTAAGACAGCATACAGTACTTTAATCGAGCCCTACTAAGGGGCTATAGAATAATTGTATAACTTGTGTATGTCGCTCCCTACAGGGCCCACCTGGGAAAGCAGGAACTCCAGGAGACGAGGGGAACATTGGGCCTGAGGTCAGTGTTCAAATAAGGATCACATCCTACATAACTACAGTATATCACTGATTAACAAGAACACATCCAGCAATAAAAACATACAGGATATGTTTCAAGTTTTCTTAGTCATATGTACAGGATTTGACAATACAACAATACAATACAATATGTACAGGATTTTTGACAATAATAAATAATAAAATATAAGAATATGAACATATAGTAAATGGCAAGGTAGAATAGAATAAAATTTTTAGCATAATGTGCTGCCTTCTGTACTGTTTCATTGGTCCTTTTGATATCCTGTGGACAATTTTGTTACTAATATATATCAGACTTTTCAGAAGTCTGAAATGTCTAGAAGGACATTCCAGGTGTTTGAGCTCTAAATGCAATGATCTATTGTTATCAGGGTGCCCCTGGGCCTAGAGGGGGTCTGGGTCTCCCTGGTCCCCCTGGTCTACCAGGACCACCTGGACCTGTGGTAAGTACTGATGCTAACCTCTTACTTATGGATCTAACCTGAAATAAGTGAATTCAACATCTGTATCATCATGAGTCTGACCTATGTTTCTATCTGTTGAGGTTTCAGATGTAGCTTTGTCTCTTTGGTCTTTCCCATTAACATAAGTGTTTTTTTAAATCCATATTGTCATAAGAGTTCTCTCCAATTATTATACTGACATCTTAACCCTGATGTAGAGTGATAATCAGTATCTGCATTACTTGACACTGATTGCACAGCCTCGAACACTGGAGATCTTTGCTGTAGTGTCTGTGGACATCTACACTCTGTTTTAGACCTCACTCCATAGACATATGTGCTGTTTTATCTCTGTCACTCACTCTGCTGTGTTTTAGGGACCACCTGGGGCTGGCAAAGCTGAAGGGAGTGGGGAAGATGTGAGTCTCTTTTTACCATCTTTCTCATGGTTAAACCATCTTGCACAGGGTTACTGTAAATCATCTTTCACAGGTTTACTGTAAATCCTCTTTCACATGGTTAAACCATCTTTCACAGGGTTACTGTAAATCATCTTTCAGAGGGTTAAACTATCTTTCACTGAGATTCCTAAAGATTGGAAAGCGGCCCTCTTCAAAGGGGGAGACACTCTAGACCCAAACTGTTACAGACCTATATCCATCCTGCCCTGCCTTTCTAAAGTCTTCGAAAGCCAAGTGAACAAACAGATCACCGACCATTTCGAATCCCACCGTACCTTCTCCACTATGCAATCCGGTTTCCGAGCTGGTCATGGGTGCACCTCAGCCACGCTCAAGGTCCTAAACGATATCATAACCGCCATCGATAAAAGACAGTACTGTTCAGCCGTCTTCATCGACCCGGCCAAGGCTTTCGACTCTGTCAATCACTGTATTCTTATCGGCAGACTCAACAGCCTTGGTTTCTCTAATGACTGCCTCGCCTGGTTCACTAACTACTTCGCAGATAGAGTTCAGTGTGTCAAATTGGAGGGCCTGTTGTCCGGACCTCTGGCTGTCTCTATGGGGGTGCCACAAGGTTCAATTCTCGAGCCGGCTCTTTTCTCTCTACATATCAATGATGTCGCTCTTGCTGCAGGTGATGCTTTGATCCACCTCTACGCAGACGACACCATGTTAACAAACCTCCAAACGAGCTTCAATGCCTTCAACACTCCTTCCGTAGCCTCCAACTGCTCTTAAATGCTAGTAAAACGAAATGCATGCTCTTCAACCAATCTCTGCCCGCACCTGCCCGCCTGACTAGCATCACTACTCTGGACGGTTCTGACTTAGAATATGTGGACAACTACAAATACCTAGGTGTCTGGCTAGACTGTAAACTCTCTTTCCAGACTCATATTAGGCATCTCCAATCCAAAATTAAATCTAGAATCGGCTTCCTATTTCGCAACAAAGCCTCCTTCACTCATGCTGCCAAACATACCCTCGTAAAATGGACTATCCTACCGATCCTTGCCTTTGGCGATGTCATTTACAAAATAGCCTCCAACACTTTACTCAGCAAATAGGATGCAGTCTTTCACAGTGCCATCCGCTTTGTCACCTGTATGCTCTCGTTGGCTGGTCCTCGCTACATATTCATCGCCAAACCCACTCGCTCCAGGTCATCTATAAGTCTTTGCTAGGTAAAGCTCTGCCTTATCTCAGCTCACTGGTCACCATAGCAACACCCACCCGTAGCACGCACTCCAGCAGGTATATTTCACTGGTCATCCCCAAAGCCAACACCTCTTTGGCCGCCTTTACCTCCAGTTCTCTGCTGCCAATGACTGGAACGAATTGCAAAAATCACTGAAGTTGGAGACTTATATCTCCCTCACTAACTTTAATCATCAGCTGTCAGAGCAGCTTACCGGTCGCTGCAGCTGTACACAGCCCATCTGTAAATAGCCCATCCAACCAACTACCTACCTCATCCCCATATTTGTTTTTGTTTTTCTGCTCTTTTGCACACCAGTATTTCTACTTGCACATCCTCATCTGCATGTCTATCACTCCAGTGTTAATTGCTAAATTGTAATTACTTCGCCACTATGGCCTATTTATTACCTTACCTCCTTACTTCATTTGCACACACTGTATACAGATTTTTCTATTGTGTTATTGACTGTACATTTGTTTATCCCATGTGTAACTCTGTGTTGTTGTTTTTGTCACACTGCTTTGCTTTATCTTGGCCAGGTCGCAGTTGTAAATGAGAACTTGTTCTCAACTGGCCTACCTGGTTAAATAAAGGTGAAATAAAAATATAAAAAAAATATTACAAAAAATTCACAGGGTTAAACCATCTTTCACAGGGTTAAACCATCTTTCACAGGGTTAAACCATCTTTCACAGGGTCTGCTAGGTCAGGGGTCTCCAACCCTGTTCCTGGAGAGCTACCCTTCTGTAAGTTTTTGCCCCAACCCCCATTTATAACTAACTTGGCTCAGTTTAATCAACCAGCTAATTATTATAATCAGGAGTGCTAGAGTAGAATTGGAGTGGAAACCTACAGGACAGTAGCTCTCCAGGGACAGGGTTGGAGAGCCCTGGACTAAGTGCTTCAGAGCCTAATGTTGCTGCAATAACTACACTTCAGCTTAATTCACACTTCTTTTATAAACTGTTGTTGTTGCTGTCATTTAATTCTGACAAACCTGCAGGTGGAAAATTGGTAGCTTAGGTGTTCTTCGGTTAGTAGCTATCGAATAGGAGGTGAGCCCCTTGCAGGTGTAGTGATAATGTAATGTCTGTGTCTGTCTGTTTGTTTGCAGTGCCCTGCTGCCTGTCCAGCTGGACCACAGGGAAGCCCAGGGCTACCAGGGATAAAGGTGAGGAATCTTAATGACAGACACTGAGTGAGTACATACAGTGGCTTGTGAAAGTGTTCACCCCCCTTGGCAGTTTCCTATTTTGTTGCCTTACAACCTGGAATTTAAATAGATTTTTGGGGGGTTTGTATCAGTTGATTTACACAACATGCCTACCACTTTAAAGATGCAAAATATTTTTAATTGTGAAACAAACAAGAAATATGACAAAAAAACTGAACTTGAGCATGCATAACTATTCACCCCCCCCAAAGTCAATACTTTGTAGAGCCACCTTTTGCAGCAATTACAGCTGCAAGTCTCTTGAGGTATGTGTCCATAAGCTTGCACATCTAGCCACTGGGATTTTTGCCTATTCTTCAAGGCAAAACTGCTCCAACTCCTTCAAGTTGGATGGGTTCCGCTGGTGTACAGCAATCTTTAAGTCATACCACCGATTCTCAAATGGATTGAGGTCTGGGCTTTGACTAGGCCATTTCAATACATTTAAATATTTCCCCTTAAACCACTCGAGTGTTGCTTTAGCAGTATGCTTAGGGTCATTGTCCTGCTGGAAGGTGAACCCCCGTCCCAGTCTCAAATCTCTGGAAGACTGAAACAGGTTTCCCTCAAGAATTTCCCTGTATTTAGCACCATCCATCGTTCCTTCAATTCTGACCAGTTTCCCAGTCCCTACCGATGAAAACATCCCCACACCATGATGCTGCCACCACCATGCTTCACTGTGGGGATGGTGTTCTCGGGATGATGAGAGGTGTTGGGTTTGCGCCAGACATAGGGTTTTTCTTGATGGCCAAAAAGCTACATTTTAGTCTCATCTGACCAGAGCACCTTCTTTCATATGTTTGGGGAGTCTCCCACATGCCTTTTGGTGAACACCAAACGTGGTTGCTTATTTTTTTCTATAAGCAATGGCTTTTTTCTGGCAACTCTTCCGTAAAGCCCATATCTGTGGAGTGTACGACTTAAAGTGGTCCTATGGACAGATACTCCAATCTCCGCTGTGGAGCTTTGCAGCTCCTTCAGGGTTATCTTTGGTCTCTTTGTTGCCTCTCTGATTAATACCCTCCTTGCCTGGTCTGTGAGTGTTGGTGGCCCTCTCTTGGCAGGTTTGTTGTGGTGCCATATTCTTTCAAAAAAATGTATAATGAATGACGCTCCGTGGGATGTTCAACGTTTCTGATATTTTTTTATAACCCAACCCTGATCTGTACTTCTCCACAACTTTGTCCCTGACCTGTTGGAGAGCTCCTTGGTCTTCATGGTGCCGCTTACTTGGTGCTGCCCCTTGCTTAGTAGTGTTGCAGACTCTGGGGCCTTTCAGAACAGGTGTATATATACTGAGATCATGTGACACTTAGATTGCACACAGGTGGACTTTATTTAACTAATTATGTGACTTCTGGAGGTAATTGGTTGCACCAGATCTTATTTAGGGGCTTCATAGAAAAGGGGGTGAATACATATGCATGCACCACTTTTCAGTTGTTGTTTTTTTTAGTTTTTTGAAATAAGTTCTTTTTTTCATTTCACTTCACCAATTTGGACTATTTTGTGCATGTCCATTACATGAAATCCAAATAAAAATCAGTTTAAATTACAGGTTGTAATCCAACAAAATAGGAAAAACGCCAAGGGGGATGAATACTTTTGCAAGGCACTGTACCTGGCTTTGAGCAACAGAGCCCTTATCATCATTTATACCATTGTGGTCACTGGTTTTCTCTGAGATACCAGTATCTAATAATTGAATGGATTGATGTACTGTAGGGCTTTTCCAGATTCTCAAAGCGCTTTACAGTTTAGGGGGAAACTCACTGTGTGAACTACCAATGTGTAGAGCGTCTGATAGTAGTTTGATGACATTCAGTCTGAACTGGATTGCTATGTCTTCTCTAGGGGCACAATGGATTACCAGGTGATGATGGAGCTGCAGGGGAAGCTGGACAAAAGGTATGACAAGCAATCAATTCTCATGTTTAGTGAAGAAGTGTGATGTCTGACAATGTGCTTAAGTACAGTACATTGGGTGGTTAGGATGATTATGCAAGCATACAAATCGCTACATGTGAGTATTTGTGTTTTTCCTATGTTGCTAATCCACAGGGTGAGCCAGGACCATCTGGGGTGCAGGGCCTACCAGGCAAGATGGGAGATGATGTAAGAACCGTACTTGCTCTGAAAGATACAGTTGAAGTCGGAAGTTTACATACACTTAGGTTGGAGTCATTAAAACTCGTTTTTCAACCACTCCACAAATTTCTTGTCAACAAACTATAGTTTTGGCAAGTCGGTTACGACATCTACTTTGTGCATGACACAAGTAATTTTTCCAACAATTGTTTACAGACAGATTATTTCACTTATAATTCACTGTATCACAATTCCAGTGGGTCAGAAGTTTACATACACTAAGTTGACCGTGCCTTTAAACGGCTTGGAAAATTCCAGAAAATGATGTCATGGCTTTAGAAGCTTCTGATAGGCTAATTGACATCATTTGAGTCAGTTGGAGGTGTACCTTTGGATGTATTTCAAGGCCTACCTTCAAACTCAGTGCCTGTTTGCTTGACATCATGAGAAAATCAAAAGAAATCAGCCAAGACCTCAATAAAAAAAAATTACACCTCCGCAAGTCTGGTTCATCCTTTTCCAAATGCCTGAAGGTACCACGTTCATCTGTACAAACAATAGTACGCAAGTTTAAACACCATGGGACCATGCAGCCGTCATACCGCTCAGGAAAGAGACGTGTTCTGTCTCCTAGAGATGAACGTACTTTGGTGCGAAAAATGCAAATCAATCCCAGAACAACAGCAAAGGACCTTGTGAAAATGCTGGAGGAAACAGGTACCAGGGTATCTATATCCACAGTAAAATGAGTCCTATATCAACATAACCTGAAAGGCCGCTCAGCAAGGAAGAAGCCACTGCTCCAAATCCTGCCATAACAAAAGCCAGACTAGGGTTAGCAACTGCACATGGGGACAAAGATCGTACTTTTTGGAGAAATGTCCTCTAGAACTATTTAGCCATATTGACCATTGTTATGTTTAGAGGAAAAAGGGGGTTGCTTGCAAGCCGAAGAACACCATCCCAACCGTGAAGCACGGGGCTGGCAGCATCATGTTGTGAGGGTGCTTTGCTGCAGAAAGGACTGGTGCACTTCACAAAATAGATAGCATCATGAGGGAGGAAAATTATGTGGATATATTGAAGCAACATCTCAAGACATCAGACAGGAAGTTAAAGCTTGGTCGCAAATGGGTCTTCCAAATGGACAATGACCCCAAGCATACTTCCAAAGTTGTGGCAAAATGGCTTAAGGACAACAAAGTCAAGGTATTGGAGTGGCCATCACAAAGCCCTGACCACATCCAATAGAACATTTGTAGGCAGAACTGAAAAAGCGTGTGTGAGCAAGGAGGCCTACAAACCTGATTCAGTTACACCAGCTCTGTCAGGAGGAATGGTCCAAAATTCACCCAACTTATTGTGGGAAGCTTGTGGAAGGCTACCTGAAACATTTGACCCAAGATAAACAATTTAAAGGCAATGCTACCAAATACTAATTGAGTGTATGTAAACTTCTGATCCACTGGGAATGTGATGAAATAAATAAAAGCTGAAATTATTCATTCTCTCTATTATTATTCTGACATTTCATATTCTTAAAATAAAGTGGTGATCCTAACTGGCCTAAGACAGGGACTTTTTTACTATGATTTAATGTCAGGAATTGTGAAAAACTGAGTTTATATGTATTTGGCTAAGGTGTATGTAAACTTCCGACTTCAACTGTACCAACACATATAGGCTGATCTAATCTACCTCACTGTCTGATAATGAAAGTCCCAAATTCTCTTGCTTTGTCATTTATATACTTCTGTTTTTCTGTTCCAAGCTGAACATAGGTAATGAGAATACCGACATGTTACATAGGATTTCTGCCTTAAGCGCAAAATGTGTATCTTGCGCATTCAAAGATGGTACATAGGATTTCTGCTTCAAGTGGAAATTGCTCATACAACCAGCCATTTATAACTGATTAATGTGTTTGCTGTGCATCACTGTGAATCATATGAAATATAATTCATTTTAACGTCTGTAATACATTCCAGGGACAAAGAGGTCCAATTGGTTTTCCTGGTACTCTTGGAGAGAAAGGAGACAGGGTAAGGGTTTAAAACAATATTTACTGCAAGTCTTATTGACGTTTTACTCTAGTGTTTAAAGTCTTAAACTCACCATCTGTGTTCTCTGCTCCACTCAGGGTCCCCCTGGTTTCAACGGCATCCCAGGACCCACTGGACCACCGGGATCTCCTGTAAGCACTACTCATTTAATTAACTCAATCAATTATAACTGCCATTTTCAATGTCCGTAGGCGGACTGGAGGACAGACTGTGGTTGACATCACCTAGGGCTGAAGAGTGTTTTCCAAAATGTCTGCCGTTATGTACTGTAGTGACTGACCACTTGTCTTCTTTTAGGGTGTGGAGGGCAGTCGTGGACGTCAGGGTCTGGAGGGAGAAAAAGGTGATGATGTGAGTATCTCCTCTCTTCTACCTCTAGAGGTTTTTCTTTTTGTTTGCCTGAAATTGTTTCATGGTTCATTGCATGTGTGTTTTCTTAGGGAGCGATGGGTCCTCAAGGAGATCAGGGTCCTGTTGGTGCAAAGGGAGACACTGTGAGTAAACAACTAATACAACATAAACGATGTCCTTACCAATAAGTTATCAGATGCATGCGAGATCCTTTTGTATTGTGAGTTGTATAGTTAGATTTCCATGAATAATTAACATTTTGCAACATCAAATCAAATCAAATGTATTTATATAGCCCTTCTTACATCAGCTGATATCTCAAAGTGCTGGACAGAAACTCAGCCTAAAACCCCAAACAGCAAGCAATGCAGGTGTAGAAGTATGGTGGCTAGGAAAAACTCCCTAGAAAGGCCAAAACCTAGGAAGAAACCTAGAGAGGAACCAGGCTATGAGGGGTGGCCAGTCCTCTTTTGGCTGTGCCAGGTGGAGATTATAACAGAACATGGCCAAGATGTTCAAATGTTCATAAATGACCAGCATGGTCAAATAATAGTAATCACAGTAGTTGTCGAGGGTGCAGCAAGTCAGCACCTCAGGAGTAAATGTCAGTTGGCTTTTCATAGCTGATCATTTAGAGTATCTCTACCGCTCCTGCTCTCTAGAGAGTTGAAAACAGCAGGTCTGGGACAGGTAGCACATCCGGTGAACAGGTCAGGGTTCCATAGCCGCAGGCAGAACAGTTGACAATGGAGCAGCAGCACAGCCAGGTAGACTGGGGACAGCAAGGAGTCATCATGCCAGGTAGTCCTGAGGCATGGTCCTTGGGCTCAGGTCCTCCGAGAGAGAGAAAGAAAGAGAGAATTAGAGAGAGCATACTTAAATTCACACAGGACACCGGATAAGACAGGAGAAGTACTCCAGATATAACAGACTGACCCTAGCCCCCCGACACATAAACTGTGATTATGATGCGGAGTGGTGGTGTTGTTGTTATTGTTGTTGTCATTACAGGGTACTCCTGGGGAAGACGGCATGGATGGACTCCCTGGAGTGGATGGAGCTAAAGTTAGTCTACACTTTATGACTACTATACATATATAGTTTAAATAAAGAGAATGTATCCAGTCTTACAAGATCTGTCAAGAAATCAATCGTTTATCCTATAAACATCCCTGTCATCTTTCCAACAGGGAGAGGCTGGCGTTCCCGGGACTGTTGGAGTCAGGGGTAAAGTTGGAATTCCAGTGAGTGTAATATTAATCTGGGACATTTGTCTTGAAATATTATTCATTTACAAACAGTGTTGTAGATTAGATGACCTTACAAGGTTTTGCTGGTATTTAAATGAAAGCAAAAGCTGTGAAAATCAATAGAGCGTTTATCTCCCAGTCAAACCATACTGCAGACCAGATGAATAAATCATTCCCATGGCAGGGAAAACAGAATCAACAGAAACAACACAATAAGGAAGTAGTCTATCCCTAATGCCGTAGTGCTTTCAAAAAGACCAATATACTGTACGGTATTCTGAGGATATCCTGTGTTGTTTCTCTAGGGGTTACCAGGAATGCAGGGGCTAGTTGGAGCTGGAGGTGCCAAGGTGAAGTGTATGTGTGTGTGTGTGACTGTGTGTCTGCCTGTGACTGTGTGGGTGCATGCCTGTCTTGGGTACAGTTTCACTCCTTGTGTTTGTCTATTGTAAAATAGTATATTTTTTGTACAGGGTGATACAGGAGATGAAGGACCAGGAGGACCAATCGGAGTTCCTGGGAAGACAGTGAGTATCAAATTTCACACTTCAGGGTTTACTATCATTCAACACTGCTAGCCATGACTGTGGATCCATATTCTACTGATGGTGCTGAAGATGCTTAATAAGACTGTCGTGGTTGTTTAGGGGGCAACTGGACCATCAGGAGAAGATGGACAACCAGGAGACAAGGGAGCTTCTGTAAGTTGACCATATGTAACATTTGATTCTAGTTCAACTGCTTATAATAATCGGTTATTAAATATACATGCCAGTAGTCCTTTCTTATTCATATATTCAACTAGGATTGTCATGCATACTGCTCTTCAATAACAACCCCTGTCTGATGGTAACAATGAGCTGATAGCTAACCTCACATAAACCCACCAGACATAGAGTATCTTTAGTTACATTTCATTTGTCCTGCATCACTCTCCTCAGGGTGAGACAGGAAAGCAGGGACCAGTGGGGGTCACAGGTGATACAGGCATCCAGGGTGACAAAGGGGACAAAGGTGACACTGGTGAAAAAGGACTGAAAGGTCACACTGGATATAAGGGAGACCAGGTAAGTTCTGATGTGTAGCTTACTGTTTTGGTAATAGTTGTCCGTTTGTAAATGAAGGGGTTTGAATGACTTCTAATTTCCTGTGCCTTGTTCCTAGGGTCCTATTGGTCCCGTTGGCCCAAAGGGAAGTGAAGTAAGTCTATGGATTCACGTCAATACCATATATCATGTCAATGATGATACAGTATGCTTTTATAAGATACAGTATCTGTATTGACAATCTTACTGCTGTCCACAGGGTGATCCAGGTCTTACAGGAGATTCTGGAGTCAAGGGAGACCAGGTATATGTTCTACTGAGAGATACATTTGATCTAGCTTTAGTACTCCCCAGTATTTGTAATAACTACAATGGTCCTAATTAAATCCATTGTTGTTTCTATAGGGTCCTCCTGGTGTTCCTGGACTCAAAGGACAGGTACAGAACAATGTTACAAATCAATTGATTGACTGGTTGATTGATTGATTGATGGGTGGAATAATTGAATGCGTTGACATTGAAGACATGTTGCGTTGTCCACTCGCCTCTAGGTTGGAGAGAAGGGCATAAAGGGATATACCGGGGAAGGTGGTAGACCAGGGCAGCCAGGTCATGAAGGTTTGACCGGTCCCCAGGGAACCAATGGACTGGAGGGAGAGAGAGGGTTAACTGGGTCACCTGGGCCTAGGGGCCTACCTGTAAGTACCTTCTTCCATGAAGTGAACGAAGACTGTAAAACACAAGTACTAAATAATCCTCTAGAAAACTTTTTGGAATGGAGTGACATATAAATTAATATACTTTTTCCACTTTCAAATCCAATAGGGTCCTAAAGTGAATGATATTAAACTTCGAGAACTATGCTCAGCAATTGTTGAAGGTACGTGAATATTGTGTACACACTGTAACATTTGTAGCTCAAGGCAGTCTGCCATGTACAGTAGGGTGCTTTGTCAAATGGACATTTTAATCATTCTCTCCATCTAGAACACTTGGCAGAGTTTAAGAAGGAGGTCCTGAAGAAACCAGCAGCGATCGGGGCCCCTGGATTGGCAGGACTGCCGGGCCCTCCAGGTCCCCCGGGGCCAGCAGGGACTGTAGGAGAGGCCGGCCCCAGAGGACTGATGGGAATGAAGGGACCACATGGATACTTTGGGTTACCAGGTACACCTGGAAAACAAGGTAATGGAGAATCATGCATCAATAACTTACTAGATAAAAGGTGAAATGTATAAAGAACTGATCATTCCAATGGAATACTGATCATTCCCATTTCATTGTGTACAGTGGAGAACATAGAAACTACAACTAGAAAAGTATAGACTCAGACAGTATAGACTTAAAGCCCTCTCTGCTAAATCCTTTTAATTGCATCCCTGTTGTTCACACACACGCACACACGCAGGCACGGGCATACAGACACCTCCTGTGGGGATAATAGCCCATTTCAGACAGTCAATGTAAAACATCTGAAAGGAAATGTCTTCCTCTTCTCTGTAGGTGACACTGGTATAAAGGGGGATACAGGACATAAGGGACAAAATGGAGTTGGAATCCCAGGAAGTCCAGGCGAACCAGGCCCACAAGGTAACACCACCCCTCACTCCGTTCTTTTCTTGCCTAAGACCTGAAGACTTTAGCTCCTCAAGTTTATGCGAAGGCTTTATCTCAGCAGGCTAACAGTCTGGTGTCGCTCAAGAGACCTGGGTGCGAACCCAGTCGGTCACACATTGACATGAGGGGATGTTGTTCAGTACCTGTTTCCGTCATCTCCCTAATCCTTTGTCTCTCTCTCAGGTGTGGCTGGCAGCCCTGGCATCGGGAAGGATGGTAAAGATGGAGCTCCCGGTAAAGACGGTGTTAATGGTAGCCCAGGTGCCTCTGGTACCAGGGGAGCTACAGGAGCCCCAGGCTATTGTGACCCCTCAAACTGTATAGGCAGGCCCCCACCTCTCTACATGATGCATGGGGGGAAGAAATCCTCCAGCTACAGGAAGGGGCCGTGAGGAACACAAACAGGAGCTCAGAACACATTCCGGAACACATTCCATCTCTAGCAGCAGCAATAGAGACATGAGGTACCCAGTTCAGGAGGGGTAATACATGGGAGTCTTTACGTCTCCATCATCGCACCACAGAACCAAAGAAAAACACAACAGGAAACAGAGACATGGCAAATGTAATTTAGAATACTGTATAGATATTTTTCAAACTTTTCATCTTTTTGACTGATGCATCGTTTTTTTGTAGAGAGAGCTGATCTGATGTTGTGCTTTCTAAGACAGCTGCTATTGATTTTAAGCTAGCCTTTCAGCTGGCAAGTGGCCCATCATGGCCCAAGAGCTGCCCCAAAGACCAATACAAACTAGACAAACTTATAAAATGACCATATTGTTCAATATTGTTGCTTACTCTCTCACTCAACAGACATACTGTATGTTGGGCAGACAAACAGGGCACTATGTTGGTTTTCAAGTAATACAAAGGTAAATACTTGGCCTTTTTCTTCTATGCATGTACTGTTTAATTCCTTGTTTAAATAAAGTCATCAAAAACGTCCTCTCCAGCACAATGTACAGTACGAAGCTCAGCCTTTCACAAATAACAAAACTGCAAACTTTGCTTTGGAATCATTCATTTTCAATGTTAGTCAATAAACAATGACAGAAAAAGTCTACTACCGTCACGAGCTATAAACCGATATTGGTAGTTCATGTTTTCATGCAGTCACTTGATCATAGGATAATCTATGTTATACAGTATATGTTTTTCCCTGTTTTGTTTTCTAACAATGTAATAAACTGATTCGTCTGGGAAATATTTCATGTTAGACCGGTGAGTTGTTTTTATGAACGTAAAAACAGCTAGCTTTACCTTTAGTGAAGCATTTTAGAACAAACCATTAGTCCATGTTTTATGTTGGTCCTTCGAGCCGGATATAACAGGCATTCACAGAATACCAAAATGCTAGATTGACAGCTTCATGACTTTACCATTTGAGAGCTGTTTTGTGGCATCACGATTACCATAGAGAGTTCTGTTTGTTGAAGCTGTTGCAGCCAGGGGACGGACCAAGACCACCAAGAGACCAGTTTGGTCAGTCTTTGTTACAGACGTTGCAGGGTCGTCTGGTCCACCGTTGCCTAGTTACTGAGAGAGGAGAGTCAACATCCCATTCTCTGAGTCTATACACCAGAGATTAATTTATCGAGTCAATATGACCTTTATAAGGCTGCTGGCTGTAACCAGGAGATGCTGGAACTAGCCTCCCCATCCTCCCCCTCCTCTTTACCCCCCTTCTCCCTTCCTCCACCTCAACAGCATCTATTTGTCTTCATAGGTCTAATCATGGATCTACTGGCATCCCATAGAATAATAGATTGTCCATAAAATACTAACATGCAAAAGTTCCACAATGGATCATTTCCGCAAAATTGAAATTCTGATAAGCAATACAAACAGGTTAGATATTTTACAGAAGTGCCAATCGTGCTTGCTATGCAAATGATACTGGGAGAAAATGTAAAACTGAGCGATTTCTGGTCATTTTAATGGGTCTGTAGAAGTTGCTATTGACATTCAATAGAAGGCATGGTCTTGTCAAATGCCTGCGGGATTTACTGGTAAAGTAGGAAACCTAATAATTGAGAATGAAATTCATACCTGCACACAGGAAGATGACAGTACTCACAAAGGAAAGGAAATGCCTTCTATAAAAAGGGATCTGTTCCGGTATTTATTACAACATGATACAGTACATAATATACCTTTCCAATACTTAGAAATATACCAGCCAGTAATTAAGGATATTTTAGCACCAGTTTGTTAGGATAAACAGGTAAGGGTTACCACTGTAAAACCATTTTTAACATTCCACATATGGTAGGCTACAGGTACTTCAAACTGTAAATAATTTAACAGTATAATGAACAAAAAACCTAAATCAATTGCATACAGTTGGTTGTTTTGAATAATCACAAATGTATATGAAATTAAGAAACAAGCCAAGCAAATAATTATAAAACTAGAACCTTCTGCAATATTTGCTATGCGGAGCACTTGAATCAGATGTTCATATCAATGGGCTAAAAAGCATTTTCCATTTACAAAACCATTATGTTACTGTAGTATAGCTCCTGTTTGTCATTCTGAAACCTAATTCAAAACCAAGTCCACACATCTCCACTGTGATGTGGTGGTAAAGTGTATGCAAGTCATTGAAGAGTGCATCTGTCTCTTTGACTGCTATGGATCATGAGGCATAGTTTGATAGGCTGCAGTACAATACGCAACATATGTTTAGCTATAAATATTCAGGATAGCTCTTTGGATGTCCTTCAATGAAATGACCTGAGGTGCAGTTGGCCAAGCAGTGCTTTCACTGTGGGTGTTGGCCTGGGTTCTGGAACACTGTTGGTGTTGGCATGTGTTCTGGAACACTGTGGGTGTTGGCCTGGGTTCTGGAACACTGTGGGTGTTGGCCTGGGTTCTGGAACACTGTGGGTGTTGGCCTGGGTTCTGGAACACTGTTGGTGTTGACCTGGGTTTTGGAACACTGTGGGTGTTGGCCTGCGTTCTGGAACACTGTTGGTGTTGGCTTGTGTTCTGGAACACTGTGGGTGTTGGCTTGTGTTCTGGAACACTGTGGGTGTTGGCTTGTGTTCTGGAACACTGTTGGTGTTGGCCTGGGTTCTGGAACACTGTGGGTGTTGGCTTGTGTTCTGGAACACTGTGGATGTTGGCTTGTGTTCTGGAACACTGTGGGTGTAGGCTAGTGTTCTAGAACACTGTTGGTGTTGGCCTGGGTTCTGGAACACTGTGGGTGTTGGCTTGTGTTCTGGAACACTGTGGGTATTGGCATGGGTTCTGGAACACTGTGGGTGCTGGCTTGTGTTCTGGAACACTGTGGGTGTTGGCCTGCATTCTGGAACACTGTGGGTGTTGGCTTGTGTTCTGGAACACTGTTGATGTTGGCTTGTGTTCTGGAACACTGTTGGTGTTGGCTTGTGTTCTGGAACACTGTGGGTGTTGGCCTGGGTTCTGGAACACTGTGGGTGTTGGCTTGTGTTCTGATACACTGTTGGTGTTGGCCTGTGTTCTGGAACACTGTGGGTGTTGGCCTGCGTTCTGGAACACTGTGGGTGTTGGCTTGTGTTCTGATACACTGTTGGTGTTGGCCTGTGTTCTGGAACACTGGATGTTGGCTTGTGTTCTGGAACACTATTGGTGTTGGCCAGGGTTCTGGAACACTGTGGGTGTTGGCTTGTGTTCTGGAACACTGTGGATGTTGGCCTGGGTTCTGGAACACTGTGGATGTTGGCCTGGGTTCTGGAACACTGTGGGTGTTAGCTTGTGTTCTGGAACACTGTGGATGTTGGCCTGGGTTCTGGAACACTGTGGGTGTTGGCTTGTGTTCTGATACACTGTTGGTGTTGGCCTGTGTTCTGGAACACTGGATGTTGGCTTGTGTCTGGAACACTGTGGGTGTTAGCTTGTGTTCTGGAACACTGTGGATGTTGGCTTGTGTTCTGGAATACTGGATGTTGGCTTGTGTTCTGGAACACTGTGGGTGTTCTAGAAATACATGCTGGATCCAGGCTCACATTCATATAAGGAAAGTCTAAAAGACAATATATCTATTTGACTTTATTGGTGACCCGATTAACATTTCGTAACATCAACGTTGATGCGTTACATTTCTTCGCCTTTTTCAAGCCAAAACAATTCCCCTAGAGTGAGCAGTGGGCTATCTATTGTATTTTTTTACTGACTCTCTCTCGCTCGATCAGTCTTGTGAGTTTTAGAGAAGGTATAATTGGTCCGCCGGGGGCGTGGGTTGAGTGAGGAACACATCCTTCAGACAGAATACTCACTGACCTTACCAATCAAAATATACAACACAGGGAAGAAGGAACTCATTTTGTATAGCACTTAACCATTTAGTTAAAACAATGTCTTTATTTGAGTCACTGTGTCCCCGACAGACTAATGAGCAGGAGGAAGAGAACGTGGCGTGAACCCAGGAAACAAGTAACTTTTGAGGAACGACTGGAACAAAGGCTGTGGTTTTAGTACCTTCTCTCTCCAGACTGTTTACAGCCAGACTCTGTGGAATCATCAGAGACTTAGGTAGAAACGAAAGGGGAAATGTAGTTTTCCTTTTAAAGTTTTCCATTTCATTTTGAAAGAGTCTTATGGGTTTTGTCTACTTGACAGCCTTACATGCATTCATGAAGTTTGATTCCCTTTGGTAGAACAATGAACATCGTACAAATAGGCAATTAAAGCTGTCACAAATGGTTTTGTTATTGACACAGTATCTGAGTTTGTAATAAGGTGGACATTCTAGTAAGAGCTCTACAGATACCCAGATAATCTAAGAGCTCAGTATTCACCCTGACCAGTACTGGTGGCCTGGCTATCATTATTCAAGACAATTGCACTATCATAAGCGTACCGGCAAGGCAAAACAAAACAAAGCATTAAGTTGTTCACCACCATCCACATGCTCATTAAAGATCCTCCCATGAAACTCAGTATTGTTATTTTAGATTGTGCCTTAGTCACCCCCCCCCCCCCCCCCTCCCCCCCAAGGCTAATCTTCCTTCCCATCAATAAAAATAAAGTAGATAAAACCGTTGATTGGATAATTACCAGTTGACTCCAGAGGAGATGCCTACCTCTGGATCAATGATGTGGACACTGACAAATGGGCTGACGTTAAATCTAATGCTAAACCCATTCCGGGCTGACGACTGTGTACACTGGGAGACTGACACCACTATTATGGCATCATTTGGAGTCAGTTAAATAGCCGTTCTGTAACTGTGGCTCCATCTCTTACCAGACCTGGGTACCGATAGTTTTCATTTTCTTTGAAATAGTTGTGAGCGTTTGATTGAGCCTGCCTAAAGTGCTGATAGGCAGGGTTTGCACTTTTGGGGACTATTCCATGGGTTCCATTGTGTGAGGCAAGCTCAATCAAGCGAAAACAAATACTATTTGAACCCAGGCCTGGTTCCGTGCTGCCACATTATAGCCCAGTAAGCATGACTGTAGTCGGTGGTCTTCTACATGGTCCTTCGAGACGGATAAGAACAATGACAGTCCGTCTAAATTGAACAAGTTGTGTAATTCTTGATGATGACATTACCAAATATTAGACGCCCCTCAACCCTCCACACCCACTTCCCCTGGTCATTTACCCCCCCCCCCCCCCCCCCAAAAAACAAAAACAAAGGCAGCACACTTCTCTCGAGCTCCCTCCACACTGAGAAGATACATCGTAATAGAAAGAAAAGTTATTGGTTCATCCTGACACATCCCAGTTCATAAATATCTGGACTTGGGTCCTGTAGCTCTCTGGCTGCTTCCGAAATGGCATCTTATTCCCGTTAGATGTTTCCATATCGGACGCACCTTCTGTGTGTCTCTGTCTCTTTAATTCCCCTTGACGTTCTTGGTGTGGGGTCGTGCTCCCAGGCTGGCATAGTAGGCACACTGGGAGGGGTCACACTGCCCTGGGGGTCCGCTGGGGCCTGCCTGGCCATGGGGACCAGGGTTCCCTGGTTCTCCCTGAGCTCCAGCCGCCCCGGGCTGCCCGTCCTTACCATAGCCTGGCATACCTGCTGGTCCTGGGGGGTGGAATAGCAAAATGAATGGCAAAGAGTCACAATGAAGCAACTGCTGCTTTCTTAGGAAGTTCAAATGTCAGTCACTCACCCCACTCATGCTGGATAGCTCATAGTTTAGCAACAAAGGATCTCAAGATGGATACAAACAATCATCCATTTAGAATGATACTGTAGTAATAGAGACATTATATTGATATATTGCTGTAATAGATTTACTGTACCTATAGGACCTGATGGTCCAGTCTCTCCTCTCTGTCCAATTCCATTTTCTCCCTTTTCTCCTCTGGATCCTCTCTCACCTGGATGTCACAGAGATGACAGACACAACACTCACAATGATGTTCTTACAGACAGTGTCTGAATCAAGAGAACCTCAATCAAGACCACCAAAGGCGACTAATATCAATGGGTGTAAAACATGTTTTCTGGGTATGGTGGAAACCTGAAACCTCTCATGTAGTGTTTTGACAATATTACATTCTAATATTATGCTCTCACAGTGTGTTTATCTGAACCAATAACTACAGGAAGTGTGACCAAAAACAATGGGACTTCACTTTGGATCAGTTACCTTTAGGACCCATGGGTCCCCTCATGCCGTCTCCTCCGTTCTGCCCAGGCATGCCAGGCTCCCCTGGTGGTCCGGGGCGACCGTTGCTCCCTTCTTTCCCCGAGGGGCCTGGAGGTCCGGGCCGACCTGCCGTGCTCTTCACATGGGCCGGCTGGATCTGGGCCATCAGGTACGCCATTTTGGCTGGAGGGGGAACACACGGACACACGCGATTATGACTTGCACAGCTCATTTGAGGTCAAACGAACTTTGCATACATTGCAGATTGCACTAATGTCCCACTGTTCCTAACAATACTCCAGTCTCACCATCTAGCGCTTTCGCTAGTTCCTCCTGGATCAGCCTTCTTATTGTTTCCAGTGATGGTGACTCTCCCTGTGGAAGGAGAAATTAGATGTTTACATCATCGAGTTGTAGATGTCTGTACTATTTTCTATAGCACTTTGACTGTGACTGAGATTGAACCAGAGTATTTTGTAAACCACAAGACTGTGTTCACCTGCTGAGCTAAAACCTGACGGTTAACTCTGTCTGTACTATTTTCTATAGCACTTTGACTGTGACTGAGATTGAACCAGAGTATTCTGTAAACCACAAGACTGTGTTCACCTGCTGAGCTAAAACCTGGCGGTTAACTCTGGGGGGCTACTGCAAGTATTCAAGTCACTACTCACCCGTGGTCCTGGTTGTCCGGGGTTTCCAGATGTTCCCTGAGGCCCAGTAAGACCCACCTCTCCTGGGGGCCCGGACATACCCATCATCCCTGTGTGGCCCTTACGACCTGGGAGCCCCTGGTTACCAGGCATACCTGGATCTCCAACAGGTCCCTTATCTCCCTTCCCACCTGAGTCGCCCTACAAAGACATCCAACAAAACACACTCAGAGACAATATCAACAATGTTGTTTAAGGTCATTGGTTGGGCAGGTGTCCTGTATGAACTCACCCTCTCTCCTTTGACTCCACGTTCTCCTGCTCTGCCAGACATACCCTGTGAAACAGATAGAGTTGATATAATGTGCTGTGAGGGAGACTTCGCCCAATCCACGTCCCACATTATATCCATTGTAAAGACGCTAAAAGTATCTGATGAAAATTGAAATATGTCTCAAAAGAAATCTGTCAACAAACCAATCAATCAAATCAAATCATATTTTATTTGTCACATGCGCCGTGAAATGCTTACTTACAAGCCCTTAACCAATGGTTCTTACCTGTTTCCCCTCTGGGCCGACAGGACCAGCAGGACCCTAGATAGACAGACAGATCGAAGGCTGAGACATGTATATAGAAATACATTTGATCAAATCAGAAACGCTTGCATCACAACTTCCAATCTTCTTATGGCAGAACATCAACTCAGACAGGAAAAGAGTAAAAGTAAAGATACTTTAATAGAAAATGACTCAAGTAAAAGTGAAAGTCACCCAGTAAAATACTACTTGAGTAAAGTATCTGGTTTTAAATGTACTTAAGTAGTGGTTGAAAAAGTACTCAAATTTCCTACTTGGTTTGTTTTTAATTAATTTATGGATAGCCGGGAGCACACTGTTTCGTGAGTCCGCAAGATCAGAGGCAGTAGGGATGACAATGCGTTATATTGATAGATGCATGAATTTAACCATATTGCTGTCCTGCCTGAGCATTTGAAATGTAACGACAACTTTTGGGTGTCAGGGAAAATGTAAAAAGTACATATTTTATTTAAGAATGCAGTGGAGTAAAAGTAAAAGTTGTCAAAAATATAAATAGTAAAGTAAAGTACAGATACCCCCAAAAACAGACTTAAGTAGTACTTTAAAGTATTTTTACTTAGGTACTTTACACCACTGGCAACAGTAGCTTAGAACCCTAGTGATAATGTTTACATAAAAAAGGAGCAGGAATCCCTACTTACCGACGGTCCCTTGGGACCACTAAAGCCTGGTAATCCTGGGTTCCCAGGGTCTCCCTTGGCTCCAGCCTGACCCTGTAATACACACAGAAACATGGGGACTTGTGTCTTTCACATGGCGTAGTCATACTGTAGTCATACTGTAGTTGGAACACAGATGCAGCCCCACTCGTTATAAGGGATTTGGTGAGATTAACATAATGTTTAGCTATCTGAAGTTCTTGTGAACATTGCTACGCTTGGAGGTAAATCTCATAAAAGATCTTGCAGTGGGAGATGAAACAGCTGCAAGCGATTAATATTCATATTTACAAGGGCTTGGTGGGGCTGGCTGTAGAGTACCAGATACAGGGTAGAGGAAGCTGCTGTCTTCGTTAAATACAAACAGCATTTCACTGCATGTGCATGTTTCTGTTTTCACAGAAGCAACGACTACGATGTCTGCAATGTTAAGAGCATTTACTGCTGTATATAAATAAATGATCACTCACTGGAGTACCAGGGGCTCCTGCCTTTCCTGAAGGTCCTGGTTCACCAGGTTTACCCTTGAGAGAGAGACAGAGGTAGAGGGAGGGAGGGTGGGAGAGAGAGAGGAAAATAGGGAGAGAGAGAGAGAAAGTGGGAGAGAGAGAGAGAAAGTGGAAGAGAGAGAGAGAAAAAGTGGGAGGGAGAGAGAGAGAGAGAGAGAGAGAGAGAGAGAGAGAGAGAGAGAGACAGTGTCACTTTCTATTAGCTAGGTTGTCATCGTGATGAATCTGGTGTCAGCAGATAAAGGCAGTATAACATAAAGGTGACTTACATTCTCCCCTCTCCGGCCAGCCAGGCCTTCTGGTCCAGGTGGTCCAGTATTACCCTTCAACAAACAAACACAACGCATGTATTATTAAGACATTCCCTGTATGCTGATAACTACAGAGTTATGATTGGTTATATTAGTGTTCTCACTCACGTCTTGGCCAGGTTTACCCTCCGGTCCGTTACGTCCTTCCTTTCCATCTTCACCCTGATTGGTCGAACACAGAAACATATTAATCAACGCAACCAATCCATTCACAGTTGGCCTCTCTTTCGAGTCTGGGGTCAAGGCGAGACACTTTTATACATCCAATATGGTCTATAAAATCCATAGGTTAACGTGGCGGTAGACAGCAGTCTATGTAACAAAAGCCTCTCTTAAGAGACGTGTTATTGGTGATGCACTAGGGCAGCGATGGCATAAGGAAGTTGCAATCATGAGCGGTCCATCTCTGTCAGAGAACAGGCTAGAGGGGATGTGAGCCTGGCACTGTGTCTCAGTAATGAGGCATGCTATTGGTCACACTATATTGAGACACGCTATTGAGGCAGATATTGTAGCCTAGAGCTGAGAGACATTTAATGAGAGTAGGCATGTGTCACAATTTTGAGCATGAGATTATTTGATCTTGACAGACCAGGGAAGACATATGCCTAACGTTCATAGTCACCACATTACAGCCTCCTAGTCATCAACAATGTGTTGAGAATTGTGACATGGGAGTAGATGGGCTGACCTTTGAACCTGGTTGTCCAGGCTCTCCTCTGTGACCCTTGAAGCCCTGTGTGGAAAGAATGATCAACATGAATACACCACCAATGTTCTCTTAATATATCTCCATTAGCCACAGTCTTAAATAATCCTCACTTAGTTACATTCACTTTTACATTTTAGCAGATGCTCTAATTCAGAGTGATTTTGTTCTTACTGGTCCCCCATGGGAATTGAACTCACAACCTTGGTGTTGCATGTGCCATGCTCTACCAACTGAGCCACACAGGACCTAGTTACTTACAGGCATTCCCCTGAGACCTGGTTGTCCTGCTGGTCCTGTCTCTCCTTGTTTACCCTGAAATTACAACACAGAGTTAGATTTCACACCAAGGGAATGATGTGCAGGTAAATATGAAGGGGACACATATTGTGCCATGTATAGAAAGGGACCATTATGGCTGATCAAGCCCCAACAGGATATACAGAACATACAGAATATCCTGGGAATATAGTCAGGCCATATCATGTGTACTCACAGGTTCTCCTTGTTCTCCTGGTCGGCCATCTTTGCCAATTTTACCCATTTGACCCTGTTGAACAAGGTTATTCAGCATTTAGCCTTTTTGTTGTTAGCCTTGGGTTTCAAACTGTTTATTCACATTCCACTCTATAAATGACACGTGTGTTTCCATGGACAGATTGAAAGCGAGGTTATAGTGGTATTGTTACTATCACACCAATACTATTTGAAGTCTTTAGCAGGTCATTTCGAGTCCTTCACAAAACTTGATCAACATTGTTTCTCACCATTAAGCCTGGTAGACCTGGTGGCCCCTGGATTCCCTTCATCCCCTCCTTGCCCTGCAGAGACAAAACAAACACAAGACAGTTCCACAGTTTCAACCATGATAAATCAACAACAGCACGATGACGATTAATGTCCTCTGCCACAACACTCATCCCAGTTGACCTATACGGCCAGCCAGTGGGACGTGGCCGGTAGAAAACTGATGACATGTAGTGTAACATGCTGTCTGGAAGTAAAACACATTGACAACATCCTGACTTTTTCTCCAAGGCCTCCTGGGGGACCGATGGGGCCGGGTTGACCGTCGTTACCCTACAGAGAGACGAAGAGGGAAGAGTCAGAAAGAACATTCATTCTACTGGCAATACTAAATAGCAACAAGAGCAGGCTGACAGATGATGGGATAATGGTAGGTTCTGTTAGCACCACCAGGCAGGTACAGGTACTCACAGGATTCCCCATGATGCCAGCAGCACCGGGGTGGCCAGGGGGTCCGGTGTGACCCGTTTCACCTTTGTCTCCAGGTCCTCCTTGGGGTCCTCTATCCCCTTTCACACCCTGTGGAACAAAGAACAAATAATACATATCACCTCTGGCCACTGTGTTATACAGCAGGTGACATAACACACACAAATCACAGGAGGTTTTCAGGTCTTCAACTCGATAATTCATATTCTATGGAAGATGAATGTGTGTGGTTGATAAGCGGGTGTGGTTGAGAAGGACTTGCCTTCTCTCCGTTGGCTCCTGGGGGTCCAGTGGGTCCGGTCGGACCTGCTTGGCCCTGTAATGATAATGACAGAGACACCATCAGTCTCTGGGCAACTAACGGCTCTCTCTCTACATCTCTCTTTCTGGTCTGTTTGTCTTTCGTCTCTCCCCCCCTCTTTCTCCCTCTCTCTCCCTCTCCCCATCTCTGGCTCTCTAAAAAGGCCATCTGCAGCCCTGTCTCCAGGTCCTGATCATTCACTGCACCCCCCCGGAGGACAGGAAGCCTAACGATGCTGAGAGCCAGGCTGTTAGCTTACCGACACTTCAGTCAAACACAGTGTGATGGATACAGGAGACTCCTCGCTCTTCTCCTAGGCTGCTGTCTGAGAAATACTACTTCTATGAAGTTATACAAAGTCCCCTTTGCAGTGTTTCGAGCATGAAGAAGCGGTATGGGAAGGTTCATAATGATTCAGGATGTGCATCTCCCAGTAAGGGATACCTTTATCAGACAACAGATGGAATAGCATGGTACTATGACTTTGTCCTTACTTGGTACCCGTCCTGTCCATTCTTCCCTGGGGGTCCAGCGGGTCCCTTGTCTCCTGGTGTCCCTGGGAGACCAGGCTGTCCCGGGGGTCCAGCCGGGCAGTCTGAACACACGTCCTGAAGGACAAGGAGAAACACTTAGCGATGAAAGAATATGTCCGTGTCAGGCTGATTTAACAAGATAGAGGCAACAGTACTATGGTAATGGGGTTCTCCTCCTTACCTTCAGATTCAAATTTGACAAGTCTGCTGCTGCTCCCTGAAAGAGATTGCGTCCATTATTATGCAAAGGTTGATTGGACTGATACACTTCACACTGATAATCACATCATGCGTTTGAGTACATCCCCATTGGTGAGCCATTGGTGAGCCAGTGCCGTGACAAAGAAGGTACGGTATAGTGAAGGTACAATATTTGGTCTCAGTTTGCTGTGTTGTTGGGACGTTTCCGACCCCATTTACTGTACTGGTCAACTTACTGGCTCTCCTGGGGATCCCTTCTCTCCTGGTCGTCCTGGTAAACCATGGTGTCCTGCAGGTCCCTGTGTACCTGCGACGCCTGACAGACCTCTCATGCCCTGAACCAGGAAACAAACAGCAGTCAGTTGAACTTTTCTTTGAACATTACTCAGTTTACGTTTTCACTTTGTCACACTAAGGCTGAGCATAATTATGACAAAATGTAAAAAATGTTTTTTACCGGTGATCCAACTGCACCATTGGGCCCTGAAGGTCCCTGTAAAAGATACATATGTTCTCAGACATGTTCAAAATAATGTGCCTGCGTGTGTGTGTATGTGTGTGTGTGTGTCTCTACCGGGGGTCCGACTTTGCCTTCTCCTGGAGGGCCCCTGTCCCCTGGAACACCCTGAAGTCCCTGGGATCCGGGTTGGCCCTGGAACAGACAGAACCTTGGTTACCATCCAGTAAGACACTAACAGAACCTTGTTCACCATCCATCTAGGGTACATTGTGTCCTGTTAATGCAATAGCCAATACTTTCTAATGACATTACTGTAACATCGTAACGTTTGGCTCAGAGAGTTCTGCTGTGCTGAGCAGAGTGGTTGTTGATCTCTGCAGGTCTTCGCTGCTCAGACAAGATACATCACATGTGTTTATTTCTAACAGAGAATCCAATCTGAAGTTTCAGTATTCAGTGTGGCAATCATAAAGGTGACCAGGGAGAATGGTTTAACAACAACAGAGGCAGAATCAACAGAATTCTCTCTCCTGCTCCTCAAAAAGTTGTTGTTAAATCATTGTGTCACAGAAAATTGCTTTAGTGCAACCAAAATTAATCATTTTCTTCCTATGCTAGAGAATAATCATTTTTTGCTTTGTCACCAGATAGAATCTGGCTTCAAAGCACTGTTTCTCCCTACCCCTCCAACACAACTTAAAAATGAGTTACCTTCTGTCCGAGAGGTCCTTCAATTCCCCGCTGTCCAGGGTCACCCTGTAATATAATATCACACATAACACTATTATGAGCCCACTGGCTGGTCAAATCAAACACTAAGCATTTAAAGTCTTATAGCAGGACATGTGGTCCTCCACCTCCTTGGACTACGGTAACAGAAACCACTTTAACATAGTGGAGAATAGTCAACTAGTGTAATGTACTGCTGTATGCATGACGGTTATGTGCCCCTATATCCCCTGTACAATACTTTTGAGGCTAGGGTTATGTGTTATGGGCCAGCAGCTGACAGTAGTAAAATGGAACTGTTATAAACCACACACACCCAGCACCTGTACACCGTCCTGCTGGGTTCCTTCATTAGTTTCATGTGATAAAAGCACAAACTGGCTATGTGCTGTTTCTTTGCTTTCTCAGCACTATCACCATATGCCTGTGGTGTAGAAAATGAGTAAACAGGTTCCAGGTCAAATCACTGGCATAACTGTATAATGTGGGTTGTACGGTACTAACATAACCAGTCATATTTTAATATGGTTGTATTTAAATGCATGTTGATTTATATACATGTGCAGCCAATACCCGTACAGGATGTGAAGGGCTTTCCATTTGAAACTCCAGAGCCTGAGGTTTTAATTGCCTGATTGGATAAGTGCCAACAAACTCTGGTTCATATTTCTTAGAGTCAAGTTAGATGTGTGTTAACTCTGCAGTCAGGAGATTTCCCTCACTGCGCCACCAGACCAGGCTAAACTCTTGATCTTGGTTATAGTGGTGACTCAGACAGGAGAAACTGCTAGCCGTAACAACGAGGTTTGAACATCTTATGAAGAGTGATGTTTCTGCGTCTTACGTTCTGTCCGTCTTTGCCCTTCCCTGGTAGGCCAGGGAGTCCTTGTATGCCTGCATCTCCAGGAGGGCCTGGGGGGCCAGCACGACCCTCCTTCCCCAACTCTCCCTGGAAACCATAGCATAGTCATTCATACAGCACAAGTTACAATAGAAGGTCCCTAGAACACATGAGTTACGAGTTCCAATATTATGTCCCTAGAACCCGAGTTAAAATATGATGTCCCTAGAACACACGAGTTACGGGTTACAATATGTTGTTCCTAGAACACATGAGTTACAATATGATGTCCCTAGAATATAGGAGTTACGAGTTAAAATATGATGTCCCTAGAATACAGGAGTTACGAGTTACAATATGTTGTTCCTAGAACACATGAGTTACAATATGATGTCCCTAGAATATAGGAGTTACGAGTTAAAATATGATATTCCTAGAACACATGAGATACAATATGATATCCCTAGAACACATGAGTTACAATATGATATTCCTAGAACACATGAGATACAATATGATATTCATAGAACACATGAGTTACAATATGATATTCCTAGAACACATGAGTTACAATATGATATCCCTAGAACACATGAGTTACAATATGATATTCCTAGAACACATGAGTTACAATATGATATCCCTAGAACACATGAGATACAATATGATGTCCCTAGAACACATGAGATACAATATGATGTCCCTATTACAACACATTTGAGATCACATGTGCTTTGATGCATATAGCAGTGATAAGATTACTGACCCTCTCTCCTCTCTGTCCAGCTATTCCAGGTGGTCCAAGGGTTCCAGGGATGCCCTATGTCATAGACAGAGAGAGAAGTTCAGGGCACACGTTAGGTTAAAGGTTCGTTTAAAGCATTAGGGATGTCCTCGAACACCAACATACACATTCCATGTGTTTAAAATGTTTTTGGGTTGTCATTTCCACAAAATGAACCTACCACATTGCCAGGCAGTCCACGGGTGCCCTGCGTACCCTGCAATCCTGGAGGACCCTGGAAGAAAAACAAGGCTTCATTCACAACTGTCTATATGTAAAAGTATTATCAAATATACAGCCTTAAGGACCCAAAACTTACAGGGTCTCCTTGTCTCCCAGTCTCTCCTTTAGGGCCGATGTCTCCTTTAGGGCCCTGAATTGAAGGGGATAACAAACAAACTTGCCAGTCATTTAAGGATATGAAGGACGCTGAAATCATTCACTATTGTATGTCAAATTATGTCAAAGTTTGATTTTCCATTTTCCAATAGATGACACCTTATTTAGAGTCCTATAAAATATACGGTGCAGAGAACGCCGACGGAATCACGGAATCCAGACATTAAAACAGATTTCAACAATATATTTTTTATTATTGAGCTTAGCAGGGAATGAACTAAATGTATTGAAAAGTATTTAATTTGTCCAGGTTTATCATAAGACATGAATAGAATGCATCAGTGATTCGTATTTCCTGCAACTTTGTGAAGACCCAACAGCATGAGAATGCCCCTCTCTACCACTTTGTCTAGCCGTTACCGAGGAGGCTAAGGAAAACCGTCTTCTCAATGAAATGTTAACTACAAAGTATCCTATGCTTACCTGGCAGAAAGATATCATGATTATTTCATCAATTCAGGTTATTTCTTTTGCAAAGTCTACCATCACTTGTGCAAAACCACCGCTAAACAAGAGCCTCTTGCTAGGTACCCACTTGAAATAAAGGGTAACTAGGCTACAATGTTTCCCAGACGTAACAAATTGTCTCCTGGTGTGGTTTAAGCATTGTATTGGACTTAGAACATACATTTTTGTTGTTTTTCTAACAAAACAGAATTAGGCCAAAATTAAATGGATTTTATAGTGCCCAACTTATGTTATTGTTACTACATGGGTTGTGAATAGGTGAGTGTCCAATTATAAATAACATTTGATTGACTGACTGACTGATTGATTAAACTCCTTACCTGTGGTCCAGCCAGTCCTTTAAAGCCTGGTTCACCAGGCAGTCCTCGTTGACCCTTCAGACAACAAACAGGTTAGTAACATCCCCAGAATTATGTTCAACATCAAACAAATTATACCGTATTTTGCTCTTTTGCAATGCCAGATGATTCCTTTAAAAGCCAAACACACAGTGCCCACCCTAGTGGTGGAGTGCTGTCACTATTTTAGTACACACAGAGAGAGCACTGGAAGTGCAGCATGGTTGATGTCCATTTGACTCTACCAAATAAAGGGGGCACTTTAATCGATTCACATCTCTACTGACATCTAGTGGAGAGTTTGGAGCATTGCTGATTTTCCCAAAATGCAGCCTAATGTTACTCCTTTGGTAAAAGGCTCATTTTATTCTGAATAACTCACCATCTCTCCTGGATTCCCCTGCTCTCCCTTTTCTCCTCTCGCTCCAGGATTTCCCTATGGAGAAAGAAAAAGGATGAACGCATGTCCAAGTTGGGAAATCTAGCTGTATAGTAATACGTGTTGTGTACAGTTTCTAGGACTGGCCACACTCTGTTATTTTGCATCAACTAAACACTACATAAAAAATGCCTATACATGCATTAGGCATGAAGAACATTTCTCACACAGAGCAGTTTCTACCAGCCAGGTCACACCAGATCGACTTCAGTATTCAACTTTTTTCCAGGTCCCCAGGATGTCAGGAAATGCCTTCAATACAGTCCACTGGGGTCTACGTGAGAGCCTATTACATCTAGTAGGCTAGCGGCCTGAAATCGCGCGCTCCAGCCCCTAAGGATCGCGGGTTCAATCCCAGTGCTAGACACTGGTTTAAATGTTTTATTTTCTGGTTTAACTGCCCCTGGACAAAAGTTGAATACTGAATAAGTTGAAGTAAGACAGTGAGATCTTGTTGGTTTCTACAGTACTTACAGGCTCACCAGGCTCAGGGATAACATTGGCCACCTGAGAGAAAAACACAACAGATAGAGACAAGTTATCCAACAAGCATCCTCAGATTGCAATACACTTTTCCAATAAGTTTTTTGTTTGCTTAGTTGTACATGGATCATTAAAAAAAAAAAAATCATATATGCATGACACAAATATTATTCGGATAACAGATAAGTCAATTTTCACAGTTCAAATTTACTGCAATACGTTGTGTCCTTCAATGAGGTTTATTACAGTGTCTTAATGTGGTCTTTTGCTCCATTCAACATCCCTTGACTTTACTCACATTTCCTGGTATTCCTGGAGTTCCCTTGGGTCCTGTGTCACCCTGAGGCAACACGCACACACACACAGTGTGGGAATGTTAATTAGCTCATTACAACACACTAGTCCCCTGGTGGTAGTTAGTGAGACAAAGTGGAGAGGAAGTCTCTGTGACTAATACACCCTCTGGTACAAGCAGGAATTATCTTTCATGCAACTAACATAGCTTTTATTCTAATAAGCATGCTTATCCAATCCCTCTTCAAACAAAACGCACGTACGGCATTTAATCGCACGTACGGATTGTACGGCATTTAAAGGATGTTGTGACACACAGTAGCTAGCTGTTTACATGAGAGTCTTTGCAGATCTATCGTCTCATATCTCTGTCTTACCTTGTCACCTTTGTCACCCTTTGGCCCGAGAGAGCCATCTTGTCCCCTGTCACCCTAAAAAAAGAAAACACAAGACATAAACAAGACCGTAGTACACAAGGAGATTTAGATGTGAGCTGCCGTTGGGCTGAAGCACACATTTCAGGAATGTGGCTTTAATGATGGTTATGAGATCAAACTCACCTGTCCTCCTTTCTCTCCTCTTGGTCCAACGACCCCTGGTTGTCCCGTTAAACCAACTGGTCCCTGTAAAACACACACACACACACACACACACACACACACACACACACACACACACACACACACACACACACACACACACACACACACACAGATAAAGATTAAGAGCATGTGGGATGGGGCACTTTGAGTTGAGTATAATGATTTAAGGTGATAGCCATGTATTATTGGCTTACACTCTCTCCTCCAGGTCCTCTTGGTCCCGGTGGTCCTTCTTCACCCTATAGGAGTGACACATTCAATCATCATGAGATCCTACGATTCCTCAGACCATGCTTGACATTTCTGTAGCACTGTCTATTAACTACCTTGCAAGCATAGCCTTTTGCATTCAAATGGGGAGCTGTAAGGAGCCATATGCAATAATAAAATGTTAAGTCTATAAATGCACAGCAGTGGCAGTCAGTGCCATTTAAGATAAGGTTGGACGATTTTTTTAATGAGCATGGCCTTATTTCCATTACAGCATATTGGATGACTGTCATTCATATTGCATTCACCCAGTTCAATGTAACAGCGATACGTTTAGGCTTCTACATGATACTCGAATTTTCCCTATACCCATCATGAGGTTGCTCCAGCCTAGCCTATGAATGAAAGTTTACGACGTACGTGAACACAAGTCGAGAGACAAAATTGAGGTGACACAGTGACACTTGCACACTCTTGCCTGCATCTAGCTGATAAATCTAGCTATCCAACAGTTGCAAACGAGAGTTTCTATTGGACAAATGCAAGTATGTTTATCCCCGTTTTGTTCCGTTTGCTTCCGTTTAAGAAACGTTTTTCAACAGAATCGGCAGAATGAATACACCCCTGATCAAGCGTAAACACACAGTCCCGTTGTAGTCTTCGCATCCATGCGCTCTCCTCTCACCTCTTCCCTTTGCTTGTGGACTTCAATGCACAACACATCAGATGTATGTGACCAGATGAAAAAAACGTTCCAAGCCAAACCTCTACACACAGAGTACATCGTTGTCATAGTCAGCATAGCTAATAGAACTAACGCGCAGGTAAACCCGCTACAGTAACGCTGCAGTAACGTTACAGTGTACAGTCAGTAAGCAGTTACACCGGTGGGCCTGGTGGCAATACACTTGCAAAACCAAAAGCTTAGCTTGACTTGAGTTCCAGTGTTCTGTTGGATAGTCATAGCCAGCTAGCTAATATAGCATCCCTCTGTTTGAGCAGGGTGGTTTTTGGGGGGGCGGTTTTGAGCAGGGTGTTTCAGTAGGCTAAACTAGCTAGCTCCATTTGCTAGCTAAGTGAAACTGAGAGTTAAAAAAAGACACTCTCACTATAGTATATATATTTCTCTCTTGCTTCTCCTTCATTTTGGAAGAAATTAATTCGTTCAAAACTGTTCAACTATTGTCTTTCTCTATCTTTGAGTCAACTACTCACCACATGTTTTGCACTGCCGTGCTAGCTAGCTGTAGTTTATGCTTTCAGTACTTGATTCATTCTCTGATCATTTGATTGGGTGGACAACATGTCAGTTCATACTGCAAGAGCTCTGATAGGTTGGAAGACATCCTCTGGAAGTTGTCATAATTATTGTGTAAGTCTATGGAAGGGGGTGAGAACCATGAGCCTCCGAGGTTTTGTATTGAAGTCAATGTACACAGAGGAGGAGGGAAGCTAGCTGTCCTCTGGCTACACCATGGTGCTACCCTACAGAGTGCTGTTGAGGCTACTGTAGACATTCATTGAAAAACAGTGTGTTTTAATCAATTATGTGGAGACGTGATTATATTTAGTATAGTTTTATCTTAAAAGGATAACTTTTTAATGTTTTACCATTTTTGTTTTATGAAATTCACTGAGGAAGATGGTCCTCCCCTTCCTCCTCTGAGGAGCCTCCACTGATGCACAGGTATATCTCAGAAGGTTTCTATCCAACTCCCTGAGTTGAAACATAATGCCATTAATTTAGTTTTACTACTCCTTTTCCTATTTAACAATCCCTCCAGCTCAAGTGAAATGGATACTTTAAAAGTCACCTTTATAGACTCCATATACACTTTAGTCTGCTGCATCACTTTTATGACGAGCCATTGATATGGCCAGGGTGTCCAGACATAGGTTGCATCTAAAATGGCACCCTACTGTAATTCCTATGCAGTTCACTACTTTTGACCAGAGCTTTATGAAGTGCACTATTTAGGAAGAAGGTTGCCATTTTGGACACAGACAAAGAGTAGTATCACTGTACCTTAGGACCAGGTTTACCAGGGAAGCCATCCAATCCAGACTCTCCTCTAGGCCCCTATGGAGATGAATGAAAATCACAGCTTTATACATTTATGGTATTGTATCAGATATTATCCCAACTAACACATTACGTTGTCACAACGTTGCAAATAGGTTGTGAAAGAAGGTTGGTCATGGCATTACCATGTGACAACAATCTGAGAACATAAGCGTGTCAGTAGGGATAACACGCTGGCACACTGTCCTCCATGCCTTTGGAATGCTACATGTTATTAGATGTTTCCTTACTGTTAGTAAGGAATAAAAACCTGAAACATTCAGTTGGTTAGGAAACATGAATCACTATTACTACTACACTGACCTTGTCTCCGTCATTTCCTGGAACTCCGTCCAGCCCATCGTTTCCAGGTAAACCCTTTCAACAATAAATATTATATAGGGATACGTCTGGGACATGAGTACTTTGACAACTCAATGGTACATCAGTGAATCATATAACATGTCAAACATGTAACATGCAAATGTGAAACAAAATAGAGTAAACTTACAGCTTTGCCAGGCTCTCCTGGTTTCCCTGAAAATCCAATCTCACCAGGTAGACCCTGAGCAAAGAATATACATATATTTTAGCTTTCTATTATTTCATTTCCTCTATGAGCTTTTGGAATGACAGCTGACAGTACATCTGCACTGTACAGCCTTCAATGTAAAGGATTGTTGGTGCACAGAACTCACAGGAGGTCCAGTTTGTCCAGGGTTTCCTTGCCCTCCAGGAGGCCCCTGGGGACCCTATAAAGAGAGACAGCATCATCAATAAAGACTGTCATCAACCTCAGTCCAACAGGCAAGACATTCTAGGTTGGCCTGATATTCAGTCATAGCTCCAAGCTGTGGAAATATCAAGAGTTATTCCTGGAAGGCTAGTCACACGGTCAGGAAAAAGTCCAGGCCCTAAGGCGCTAATTATTGCTTTTAAGAGCGATATGGAATCTAAATTAATTGATGTCATATGGATGAGTTCCCGAAGTGGCAGAGCATATTTTCCCTCCAGTGGAAGTGTTTACTGAAGCTAGTGTTGAGAGAGCAGTAATGTCAGGTATGTGGTCCCTGGTGAGTAGTTAACATCAAGAAGAAATTGTTTTTCAATGAGCCAGAGCCTGATATAACAGCTGTGCTGATAACTGACACATACTCCATTCATAATATCAAAAAGAGATCTTATGAAGCAGCGAGTCATACTATTACACATAGCCTTCATGGTCCAACAGATTGTTTTGTCATGGAATATATCTGTAAATGATCTGATACTGTAGGACACAATAAAGAGTACCTGCAATATATAGCACATAGACATAAAATAGTATTCTTACAGGAGGTCCGGGTAGCCCATCAACACCAGGTAATCCACTTTCACCTTTCTTGCCCTGAAAAAGATAGACAAAAAATCAACCATCATACATCAACACATGTCACAATGGGAGAAAATAAACCTGTGCAGGAAAACATGTTTATTCACTTAGTACAATCAACCCTTTAAAACCTTTGTTGATCTAGCAACTCCTGTATTCAACTCCCTCTCATTCTCTGAACTGTGATATACTGCCCTCTGCAGGACTGTTTAAGCTACAAAGTCATGGTTAACCTGAGACGGCCTTAGTGCTGTGACTGATATATGTAAAGGATGGGGGGTGGACAATTCTTTGAGGCTTATCAGGGAAACAGTTGACTGATGATGGCTGTCGTGTGTTTGAGGAACCAGGAGAACCGTGTCGGCCATGACAGCCCCATTATCACAGCAGACGTCCCCTCAGTGACTTCACATCCTCAATACACCTACACACACACACACACTCAGACCTTCCCACATCACACCGCAGCAGAGTTCACAGCAGCAGTAACAACAACACTGAGGTACAGTTAAGTGCTACAAGCCACAGCAGAACAGCCAAAAAGGTAACCGGAGAAAATAGATCAAGCTGTAACTAACTGTAGTGTTGAACAGAACAGAGAGGACTAGGCCATGGGGTCCGCTCTGAATACCCCACAGTTAACAGGCTAGACTAAGAGCTCCAGTAGAGATAGCAGATACAAGGAGGAAACAGCAGGTAGGTAGCCTAGCAGTTAAGAGCGTTGGGCCAGTAAATGAAAGGCCGCTGGTACCACTCCCCGAGCCGACTAGTGAAAAATCGGACGATGTGTCCTTGAGCAAGGAACTTAACCCTAATTGCTCCTGTAAGTCGCTCTGGATAAGAGTGTCTGCTAAATGACAAAACATGTCAATACTACAGAGATAGGGTGATGCCTTCTCCATACTGTGCCAACTACAGTGACATCTCCACATCCATATGAGAAACATATCATTTTCTAAATGTATTGCAATGACAAAGGTACTCCTCAACACAATACAGTGACAGATAGAGCCCCTTTTGTCATAGTTAGAAAACATCTCATTCCATCAACTGTGTGCTATCTAAACTCCAGCTGATGTTACATCCTACTGCTCGCTCCAGGAGGTCTGGCTCAGTCAGATTACCCAGCAAACCAAAATTAATTCTATGAACATTCCCAAAACGTTCTAATAACACAAAAACGGTCCATTCCCAGAACCCATTTTGTTATTACATTACCTGGAAACCTAATATGAACCTTGGGCGGGTTCTACTAAGCTATATGGAATTGTTTTAAGAAGGTCATACCAAGGATCATTTAGCTATTGGATTTTGAATTTTAAGACCCCTTGAAGTATCCCCCCAGAATTCATTTTTACATTTATTTAACCGTTTATTTTTGGCTCAGTGTCCATATATACTTCCATAATTTTTTTAAACTGGTACCGGGGACCTTCAGACAAGTCTTGTGAGGCCTGTGAGCATCCTAGTGCAAAAAAACAACAACAGAGGGGTCATATTAGTGTGTACCCCAAACTGTTCGGTCGCTACGGACAGAAGTTGGCAGATCGGCTGTACCGACTTCAGACGAGACCCAAGACGCTTGTGGGGGTCGTAGAGCAAAACGGAGAGTCTTATCTTTCCACAGAGGGGTCATACTATTTTGTAGGCCATTCAGACGCTACAGACAATTTTGAGAGAAGACCAATTTTCGGGATGTCTCATGGTCTGACAAACACCGCTCTATCTCTGTCACCTATCACTGCAGATGCAGATGTGCAACATAGACGGATGCATTGGATTGAGACGCATACCATGCAAAAAAACTGATATCTCTAGCTTAAACTGACAGATTTGAACATTTTCTGGAGGATTTTATTTTTTAAATCGGGACGTTATTGTGATGTCATGCCAATAAAACAAATTGAATTGTTAGATAAAACCCTAAATACAACTTAATGGAAATGTTAGCTAATATCCTGGGAATCTTCCCGGCTTGCTGGGTAGTCACTACTGTCAGAGCAAGGCTTCCTGTCTCTGTTACAGCCTTCTGTAGTGTTTTGTGGTGTTCCTGGGGTAGGACTGTTGACAGGTCTGAAGCGGTGGATCTACTACTCATTGTAAGTCGCTCTGAATAAGTCTGCTGAATGACTAGAATGTACATACAGCGTACAGTATAGGGGAATGTGACTGTTGAAAGGTTTGACATATTGAAGGTACAGGAGTATATACGTGGTTCCACCACAACAGGAGGCAAGAGAGTAGTCAGCCGTTAAGCTGCTCATGAACCCATTAAATGCATCCAGAGATATGTGCAAGAAAGACCACATCGACAATGGCAATACAGAAAATGACGGTGTAATGTTATCATAGGCATTTTCTTGTATAATCCGTGTATTTATTGTTAGGATATCGACACGGATGTTAAGGTTCATAAACCTTTTACACCATCCCTGTTTCTGTGAGACAGTTGACTTCTGCCCCTGTAGAAAAACAAAGGGACGATTCCAACAGCAGTCCAACAGCTGTGTACTGCTGTAATACAGATTACTGTGTACTGTCAACATGCAGTCACTATGACTACAGTGCTTTGATACCGAGAGAAACATGTTTTACTTTTGAGTACCATGTTGAGAAAGTTAGCTTTATGGTTTTGAGAATATGGGAGGAAACCTGTTTGTGCCACGCCTAAACCTCTTATGACGAAAGTACCAGTGAGGTTAGATGTAGGCCTACAGTATAACTGTAATCAAAGGCATGTAAATCCTATAACAAAGGTTAAACTCTTACCCTTTGGCCAAACTCTCCAGGTTCGCCAGGTAAACCAAGTTGACCAGGTGCACCCTGGGGGGAAAAAGCACTTGTCATTTTTCTACCTCAGCTTTGACTCGTAAAGCTATAGAGCCAGTGGGCCTTTTTGCATTCGTCTGTTATCTATACAGATAACATAATTGGGATAAAGATCAAGGTGGGGTCTACAGAGGAAGTAATAAATTGTGGTTCCTTACAGGGGGTCCTGGGGGGCCGTCAGGCCCTGGAGGGCCACGAGGTCCTGGAGGTCCCTGGAACACAGAACAGACAGAAAGACGTAACAGAGTCAGAGTCCATGAGAGACAGACATCATTTAATAACAATATACTGTACGTCACAGGAGCATTATACTGTCCATGTTACTGCAGCCATTACTGTGTAGTAACTCAACCTCTGTGCAATCTAGTGTACTTTCCTTCATGACCTTACATGACACACTGTTATTCTATGGCAACAGATGGAGACTTAGTAATGCAGTTGATAGTGTTAAAGATACAGACCCATGCACAAAATACTGAACAGAAAAATATGAAGAGAAAATGACTATATCCATGTACTCACATCCACTCCCTTCAAGCCCTCGCTTTGAACCTGTGTGGTTTAAATAACATTTTCAGTATGTGTTTTTACAATCACTCTACGTTGTATCAGGTTGGCATTGGCATCCATGCTAGTGGAGTATACAGTACACAACGTTCAAATACTTACCATATCCCCAGGCATTCCAGCAGGGCCCATCTCTCCCTGCAAGACAGTGAAACCAGACAGGAATTTAAAAAACGTTTTGAAAAGTTGTCTCTTTAAATCATTTGTGTGGTTTATGGGGTAATATTTCAGATGGCAAATATACATTAATTTCAATGACAAGAGCAATAGTAGTTTCTGGTATGTAGTGTTATGCGAAGTTTAACTTTTCATACAGTGCTTGAGGTGTGTGTGTGTGTGCGTGTGTGTAATTATAGACAGACAATATTAATGTGTTATCATATCAGACAGATTAATGGGCCACCTTTGATGGTAAAAGAGGGGGATGATGGGAAAAGAGGTTGGAAAACAGAGGTTCGTCTGGAAAACACAGACTGTAACTTAGGAGTTCAGTCTGGCGAAAGATTTTGTAGATAACCTCTCTTTTTTAAAGGTTTACCTGCACTGATCGGGATATTATGTGAATGTTTTACCAGCTAATGCACTGATTGTGATATTATGTGAATGTTTTACCAGCTAATGCACTGATTGTGATATTATGTGAATGTTTTACCAGCTAATGCACTGATCGAGATATTATGCTAATGTTTTACCAGCTAATGCACTGATTGTGATATTATGTGAATGTTTTACCAGCTAATGCACTGATTGTGATATTATGTGAATGTTTTACCAGCTAATGCACTGATCGTGATATTATGTGAATGTTTTACCAGCTAATGCACTGATTGGGATATTATGTGAATGTTTTACCAGCTAATGCACTGATCGTGATATTATGTGAATGTTTTACCAGCTAATGCACTGATCGTGATATTATGTGAATGTTTTACCAGCTAATGCACTGATCGTGATATTATGTGAATGTTTTACCAGCTAATGCACTGATCGTGATATTATGTGAATGTTTTACCAGCTAATGCACTGATTGGGATATTATGTGAATGTTTTACCAGCTAATGCACTGATTGCGAGTCTCTCTGGTTAAGACCTTCAGCCTATCAATCCTAAAATGATGCATAGCATATCAACTCTTGTTTCATGTGTTTTCTTGAGTGTTCTTTGAGGAAAGTTTTGTCCCGATTCACATACTGTATTGTTCATGATCATGTGTTGTATTACAGTGTTTGATAGAGAGAAGACCATACCTTTTCCCCTCTCACTCCAGCGGCTCCAGGTGCGCCAGTCAGACCTCCCAAACCCTAGACAGTAAATCAAAACAAAACACCATTCTGAAATGAGCAGTTATTACCAGTGAAAGAAATATTCAGGTCTTTCTCTTCTTTAAACGTCGGTATGCACCTGCAAAACAGAAAATGACAACTCACATCTTTTCCAGGAACACCAGGTTTCCCAGGGAATCCGTCAATACCTTTGTCACCCTGTGAGGAAGAAGGAACCGTGTTCAATGTTGAATAGAAATGGCCTTCTAGGTACATAAGAGATGAGATTCTAAAGTAACCTGCTATGACTAACAATAACCTTGCCACATCTTCCCAGCTGTACTGCATTCTATCTAAGACCTTGTTGTTTCAACAATTTTTCCAGCAGGTAGCTAGTGCTGAAAACATCACACACATGTCTCGCATGTCTGTCAGGCTTTGTGACTGTTCTATCTGCCAACAACAAGGATACCCCTGACCCCTATCTGACCCCCAGATGACTCTCCTAACCACCACTTCCTGATCTGAACCACCACTTCCTATTCTGAACCACCACTTCCTGTTCTGAACCACCACTTCCTCTGTCACCTCCAGAGAAGTAAATGCTTCTCCAGACTGTTGTCACGTTCCTGACCTGTTTTCTGTTGTTTGGTATGTGTTTAATTGGTCAGGGCGTGAGTTTTGGGTGGGTAGTCTATGTTATGTGTTTTCTATGTTGGGTTAATGGGTTGCCTGGTATGGCTCTCAATTAGAGGCAGGTGTTTGGCGTTTCCTCTGATTGAGAGTCATATTAAGGTAGGTTGTTTCACATTGTTTGTTGTGGGTGGTTGTCTCCTGTGTCTGTGTTATGTTACGCCACATGGGACTGTTTCGGTTTTGTTTGTTCGTTCGTTTTATGTAGTCAGTTTTCCTGTTCATGCGTTCTTCGTGTTTCATGTGAGTTCGTCGTTCAGGTCTGTCTACGTCGTTTATTGTTTTGTAACTATTCAAGTGTTCGTTCGTGTTTTCTGTTTTGTTAATTAAAAATCATGTCATTTCACAACGCTGCGTTTTGGTCGAATCCCTGCTCCTCCTCTTCGGATGAAGAGGAGGAGGAACATCGTTACAGAACCACCCACCAAACCCAGATCAAGCAGCGGGTTAACGGACAGCAACGACAGCAGCAGTGGGTCAAGGAGGATTGGACATGGGAAGAGATTCTGGACGGAGAAGGACCCTGGGCAGAGCCAGAGGAGTGTCGCCGTCCAAAGGCGGAGCTGGAGGCATCTAAAGCGGAGAGGCGACGATATGAGGAGGCAGCACGGAAGCAAGGCTGGAAGCCCGCAAGTACAACCCAAAAATTTCTTGGGGGGGGGGCTAAAGGGTAGTGTGGCGAAGTCAGGTAGGAGACCTGCGCCAACTTCCCGGGCTTACCGTGGAGAGCGAGAGTACGGGCAGACACCGTGTTACGCAGTAGAGCGCATGGTGTCTCCTGTACGTGTTCATAGCCCGGTGCGGGTTATTCCACCTCCCCGCACTAGCCGGGCTAGAGTGAGCATTGAGCCAAGTGCCATGAAGCCGGCTCAACATATCTGGCCTCCAGTACGTCTCCTCGGGCCGGTGTACATGGCACCAGCCTTACGCATGGTGTCCCCGGTTCGCCAACACAGCCCAGTGCGGGTTATTCCACCTCCCCGCACTGGACGGGCTACGGGGAGCATGCAACAAGGTAAGGTTGGGCAGGCTCAGTGCTCAAAGGAGCCAGTACGCCTGCATGGTCCGGTATATCCGGCGCCACTTTCCCGCCCCAGCTCAGTACCACCAGTGCCTACACCACGCACCAGGCTTCCAGTGCGTCTCCAGAGCCCTGTTCCTCCTCCACGCACTCTCCCTGTGGTGCGTGTCTCCAGCCCAGTACCTCCAGTTCCGGCACCACGCATCAAGCCTCCTGTGCGTCTCCAGAGCCCTGTACGCACTGTTCCTTCTCCCCGCACTCGCCCTGAGGTGCGTGCCCTCAGCCGGTACCTCCAGTTCCGGTACCACGCACCAGTCCTATAGTGCGCATCGAGAGTCCAGTGTGCCCTGTTCCTGCTCCCCGCACTAGCCTTGAGGTGCGTGTCTCCAGTCCGGTACCACCAGTTCCGGCACCACGCACCAGGCCTACTGTGCGCCTCAGCAGGTCAGAGTCGGCTGTCTGCCCAACGCCGCCTGCACTGCTCGTCTGCCCAGCACCGTCTGAGCCATCTGTCTGCCCAGCACCGTCTGAGCCATCTGTCTGCCCAGCGCCGTCTGAGCCATCTGTCTGCCCAGCGCCGTCTGAGCCATCTGTCTGCCCAGCGCCGTCTGAGCCATCTGTCTGCCCAGCGCCGTCTGAGCCATCCGTCTGCCCAGCGCCTTCTGAGCCATCCGTCTGCCCAGCGCCTTCTGAGCCATCCGTCTGCCCAGCGCCTTCTGAGCCATCCGTCTGCCCAGCGCCTTCTGAGCCATCCGTCTGCCCAGCGCCTTCTGAGCCATCCGTCTGCCACGAGCCATTAGAGCCGCCCGTCTGTCCCGAGCCATTAGAGCCGTCCGTCAGTCAGGAGCCGCTAGAGCCGTCCGTCAGTCAGGAGCTGCCAGAGCCGCCAGCCAGTCAGGAGCTGCCAGAGCCGCCATCCAGTCAGAAGCTGCCAGAGCCGCCAGCCAGTCAGGAGCTGCCAGAGCCGCCAGCCAGTCAGGAGCTGCCAGAGCCGCCAGCCAGTCAGGAGCTGCCAGAACCGCCAGCCAGTCAGGAGCTGCCAGAGCTGCCCTACAGTCATGAGCTGCCCTACAGTCATGAGCTGCCCTACAGTCATGAGCTGCCCTACAGTCATGAGCTGCCTTACAGTCATGAGCTGCCCTACAGTCATGAGCTGCCCTACAGTCATGAGCTGCCCTTCAGTCATGAGCTGCCCTCCAGTCATGAGCTGTCCTCCAGTCATGAGCTGCCCTCCAGTCATGAGCTGCCCTCCAGTCATGAGCTGCCCTCCAGTCATGAGCTGCCCTACAGTCATGAGCTGCCCTACAGTCATGAGCTGCCCTCCAGTCATGAGCTGCCACTCAGTCATGAGCTGCCACTCAGTCCGGAGCTAACACTCAGTCCGGAGCTGCCACTCAGTCCGGAGCTGCCACTCAGTCCGGAGCTGCCACCCAGTCCGGAGCTGCCACCCAGTCCGGAGCTGCCACCCAGTCCGGAGCTGCCACCCAGTCCGGAGCTGCCACTCAGTCCGGAGCTGCCATTAGTACAGAGTTGTCCCTCTGTCCTAAGCTACCTCTCTGTCCGGAGCTACCTCTCTGTCCTGAGCTACCTCTCTGTCCTGAGCTACCTCTCTGTCCTGAGCTACCTCTCTGTCCTGAGCTGTCTCCTCTATGTAGGAGGGGCCTTAGTGAAGGTTCCTGGACCATGGTCGGGGGCGAGGGTCGCCACTCAAAGGACGCGAAGGAGAGGGACAAAGACAGTGGTGGAGTGGTGTCCTCGTCCACCGCCGGAGCCGCCACCGCGGACAGATGCCCACCCAGACCCTCCCCTTGAGTTGTAGGGGTGCGCCCGGAGTTCGCACCTTGAGGGGGGGGTTCTGTCACGTTCCTGACCTGTTTTCTGTTGTTTGGTATGTGTTTAATTGGTCAGGGCGTGAGTTTTGGGTGGGTAGTCTATGTTATGTGTTTTCTATGTTGGGTTAATGGGTTGCCTGGTATGGCTCTCAATTAGAGGCAGGTGTTTGGCGTTTCCTCTGATTGAGAGTCATATTAAGGTAGGTTGTTTCACATTGTTTGTTGTGGGTGGTTGTCTCCTGTGTCTGTGTTATGTTACGCCACATGGGACTGTTTCGGTTTTGTTTGTTCGTTCGTTTTATGTAGTCAGTTTTCCTGTTCATGCGTTCTTCGTGTTTCATGTGAGTTCGTCGTTCAGGTCTGTCTACGTCGTTTATTGTTTTGTAACTATTCAAGTGTTCGTTCGTGTTTTCTGTTTTGTTAATTAAAAATCATGTCATTTCACAACGCTGCGTTTTGGTCGAATCCCTGCTCCTCCTCTTCGGATGAAGAGGAGGAGGAACATCGTTACAGAACCACCCACCAAACCCAGATCAAGCAGCGGGTTAACGGACAGCAACGACAGCAGCAGTGGGTCAAGGAGGATTGGACATGGGAAGAGATTCTGGACGGAGAAGGACCCTGGGCAGAGCCAGAGGAGTGTCGCCGTCCAAAGGCGGAGCTGGAGGCATCTAAAGCGGAGAGGCGACGATATGAGGAGGCAGCACGGAAGCAAGGCTGGAAGCCCGCAAGTACAACCCAAAAATTTCTTGGGGGGGGGGCTAAAGGGTAGTGTGGCGAAGTCAGGTAGGAGACCTGCGCCAACTTCCCGGGCTTACCGTGGAGAGCGAGAGTACGGGCAGACACCGTGTTACGCAGTAGAGCGCATGGTGTCTCCTGTACGTGTTCATAGCCCGGTGCGGGTTATTCCACCTCCCCGCACTAGCCGGGCTAGAGTGAGCATTGAGCCAAGTGCCATGAAGCCGGCTCAACATATCTGGCCTCCAGTACGTCTCCTCGGGCCGGTGTACATGGCACCAGCCTTACGCATGGTGTCCCCGGTTCGCCAACACAGCCCAGTGCGGGTTATTCCACCTCCCCGCACTGGACGGGCTACGGGGAGCATGCAACAAGGTAAGGTTGGGCAGGCTCAGTGCTCAAAGGAGCCAGTACGCCTGCATGGTCCGGTATATCCGGCGCCACTTTCCCGCCCCAGCTCAGTACCACCAGTGCCTACACCACGCACCAGGCTTCCAGTGCGTCTCCAGAGCCCTGTTCCTCCTCCACGCACTCTCCCTGTGGTGCGTGTCTCCAGCCCAGTACCTCCAGTTCCGGCACCACGCATCAAGCCTCCTGTGCGTCTCCAGAGCCCTGTACGCACTGTTCCTTCTCCCCGCACTCGCCCTGAGGTGCGTGCCCTCAGCCGGTACCTCCAGTTCCGGTACCACGCACCAGTCCTATAGTGCGCATCGAGAGTCCAGTGTGCCCTGTTCCTGCTCCCCGCACTAGCCTTGAGGTGCGTGTCTCCAGTCCGGTACCACCAGTTCCGGCACCACGCACCAGGCCTACTGTGCGCCTCAGCAGGTCAGAGTCGGCTGTCTGCCCAACGCCGCCTGCACTGCTCGTCTGCCCAGCACCGTCTGAGCCATCTGTCTGCCCAGCACCGTCTGAGCCATCTGTCTGCCCAGCGCCGTCTGAGCCATCTGTCTGCCCAGCGCCGTCTGAGCCATCTGTCTGCCCAGCGCCGTCTGAGCCATCTGTCTGCCCAGCGCCGTCTGAGCCATCCGTCTGCCCAGCGCCTTCTGAGCCATCCGTCTGCCCAGCGCCTTCTGAGCCATCCGTCTGCCCAGCGCCTTCTGAGCCATCCGTCTGCCCAGCGCCTTCTGAGCCATCCGTCTGCCCAGCGCCTTCTGAGCCATCCGTCTGCCACGAGCCATTAGAGCCGCCCGTCTGTCCCGAGCCATTAGAGCCGTCCGTCAGTCAGGAGCCGCTAGAGCCGTCCGTCAGTCAGGAGCTGCCAGAGCCGCCAGCCAGTCAGGAGCTGCCAGAGCCGCCATCCAGTCAGAAGCTGCCAGAGCCGCCAGCCAGTCAGGAGCTGCCAGAGCCGCCAGCCAGTCAGGAGCTGCCAGAGCCGCCAGCCAGTCAGGAGCTGCCAGAACCGCCAGCCAGTCAGGAGCTGCCAGAGCTGCCCTACAGTCATGAGCTGCCCTACAGTCATGAGCTGCCCTACAGTCATGAGCTGCCCTACAGTCATGAGCTGCCTTACAGTCATGAGCTGCCCTACAGTCATGAGCTGCCCTACAGTCATGAGCTGCCCTTCAGTCATGAGCTGCCCTCCAGTCATGAGCTGTCCTCCAGTCATGAGCTGCCCTCCAGTCATGAGCTGCCCTCCAGTCATGAGCTGCCCTCCAGTCATGAGCTGCCCTACAGTCATGAGCTGCCCTACAGTCATGAGCTGCCCTCCAGTCATGAGCTGCCACTCAGTCATGAGCTGCCACTCAGTCCGGAGCTAACACTCAGTCCGGAGCTGCCACTCAGTCCGGAGCTGCCACTCAGTCCGGAGCTGCCACCCAGTCCGGAGCTGCCACCCAGTCCGGAGCTGCCACCCAGTCCGGAGCTGCCACCCAGTCCGGAGCTGCCACTCAGTCCGGAGCTGCCATTAGTACAGAGTTGTCCCTCTGTCCTAAGCTACCTCTCTGTCCGGAGCTACCTCTCTGTCCTGAGCTACCTCTCTGTCCTGAGCTACCTCTCTGTCCTGAGCTACCTCTCTGTCCTGAGCTGTCTCCTCTATGTAGGAGGGGCCTTAGTGAAGGTTCCTGGACCATGGTCGGGGGCGAGGGTCGCCACTCAAAGGACGCGAAGGAGAGGGACAAAGACAGTGGTGGAGTGGTGTCCTCGTCCACCGCCGGAGCCGCCACCGCGGACAGATGCCCACCCAGACCCTCCCCTTGAGTTGTAGGGGTGCGCCCGGAGTTCGCACCTTGAGGGGGGGGTTCTGTCACGTTCCTGACCTGTTTTCTGTTGTTTGGTATGTGTTTAATTGGTCAGGGCGTGAGTTTTGGGTGGGTAGTCTATGTTATGTGTTTTCTATGTTGGGTTAATGGGTTGCCTGGTATGGCTCTCAATTAGAGGCAGGTGTTTGGCGTTTCCTCTGATTGAGAGTCATATTAAGGTAGGTTGTTTCACATTGTTTGTTGTGGGTGGTTGTCTCCTGTGTCTGTGTTATGTTACGCCACATGGGACTGTTTCGGTTTTGTTTGTTCGTTCGTTTTATGTAGTCAGTTTTCCTGTTCATGCGTTCTTCGTGTTTCATGTGAGTTCGTCGTTCAGGTCTGTCTACGTCGTTTATTGTTTTGTAACTATTCAAGTGTTCGTTCGTGTTTTCTGTTTTGTTAATTAAAAATCATGTCATTTCACAACGCTGCGTTTTGGTCGAATCCCTGCTCCTCCTCTTCGGATGAAGAGGAGGAGGAACATCGTTACAACTGTTCTGTTCTCAAACCTACTCCATGGCTTTCTGTCAGGGTCGGTGGAGGTTGGTGGAGAAGACCCATGTGGTATGTACAGTACTGTACAGGGTTAATGATTCTTCACTTTATGTGTTGACAGCCTGGACTATGAAGGACATGCAAAGATGTTCTGTTTCGCAACCTCAGAGACGTATGTCAACGACCAATGGATGTGGTATACATGGGTTATGAGTGTGTTATGAAGTCTTTATGTAGGTGTTACCGTTTCACCCAACCCACCATGTAAATAATCTTCTACTCTTGCTGTGAGCGTACATCTTAAACCCTTCTCCTTGAACCCCGGTCGATCTCTATGACACTTACCAGCACATCTAAGTCCTATCATTTCACATCATCACCCAACGCAGAGGACAATCTGTATCTCAAAAGCCTAATAACAACCATAGTCCTCAACGACCCACTTGACATACTGTGTGAAGCCCAATAGGCCAGAAATCATATAGGCTACACAATCTTGGGTGCTACTTCAGTATAATCATTATAATCATATCGCATTACAATCACTCTGACTGATTGACTAGTGTGTTCTGTCCTAGTCAATGGCCATCAGCAGCAGTGAAAGTCTATATTTCAGGAAGTCCTTAAAGTTTAGAGGAAACTGAGGCATTGACACACAGTACTGTAGGTAGCTAGCCCCTAGCTAGTATTATTAGGATCCGCCCCCTTGGGCCCAGGACAGGAAATGTGGAGAGTGCATCAAGGAAGCCAGTCCATCTGTCTGAACCATTACTCCCCTCTGGGATTGAGGTCTATATTCCTTCTCATAAACTACGGACTTAACCCTTAAATAGGACAAATCTGTCAATTGTTTAAAATTCTATTACCTTTATTTCAATTTGTATCCCCGCAGGGAATTGGTATACCCACACCTGCACAAGTGTGTCAGCTAAGTGTGTCAGTCGCTGCTATTTTTAGAGTTAACCAAACCTGGTGGAGCTTTCTATTCTCAACTCTGTACATGCAGTTATATTTGATTTCTTTAACCAGTCATGCTTGTGATGACCTATGATACTTGACGATCATTTGAATCAAATATAGGACATGTAACAATACTTACCCTTAATCCTGCTGATCCTTTATCTCCTTTCAAACCTTTTTCACCCTAACATAGTACAACACAGACATACAGTAACATCCAAAGATACTTTTAGAAAACATAGGTTTGTCTGAAACTATTTACTTGGCTTATGTATGACATATTTTCATTGTTGCTTCTACTCACACCGACACCTTTGGGTCCAGATGAACCAGGAAGTCCTGAGTCTCCTTGAATTCCCTGTAGGAACAAAATGACCAGACATTATATTGATGGATAACAGATGCTGAGTAAAGACCAGTAACCTACAGATATGGTACTACTGATGCAATGTTATTTCCCAATAATTTCAAGTTGAGCAGTAATATTACATATTAGGTCATATGAGGGGTAAGAGATTAAAAGGGGTAGAGGGGAAAAAGCCCATTTTGCTGTGTCTAACTTGACAAGTTAACTTGGGAGGTACAGTATATGGATTCTGCAGAGGCAAATAAGCAACCAGAACAGCAACAACACCTGTTAGCATTGTGACCCTCTAGGGGGACCCTGACCCCTGACCTTTGTTCTGACTGTGCCAAGTGTGGGAGTGTCAGAGTGCAATGGAAAGCCACCGATGGCCTACGCTAGGCTCCCTGAGGAGCAATGGTCTTAGCTACAGTAGGTATTAGGTAGTGATTAAACTCACCACAATACGAAAGTATCCGTATTAACATGGAATTCACAGTTACAAGGACATGCTATGTTCAGGCTTTTGACTCATGTCCCTTGTGTATAGTCTAAAAAACATGAACTTACACAATTGAAACTTTCCATAGTTCTGTCAACAGGGAGACATTCTCTTTAGCTGGGAGTCTGGGACTGAATGGTCACACAGCACATTGGCAAAACCTAACCGCTCTCTCCCCTTTTCCCTTCTCTCTCTTTCCTCTCTCTCTTCCACACTTTCCTTCTTGCTCTCTCTCCCCCTCTTACCCCTCCCTCCCTCTCCAGCTGTCTCACACAAGAGAAGTCAGCAGAAGACAGCCAGCCAAGTCACATGAAATCAATAGCAAGCAGAGAGGTAATTGTCCATCAAATGTCTAAACGCCCACCAAGACACAGAACACAAAGAACACGGCTGTCTTTGATATCAGAGTAGAAAAAAACGAATATAAACTCTGCTGCCTACATTCTTTAAGCTTTCATTTAACCTGCCATAAATCCTCCAACACAGTGTCAACCACAAGAAAAGGGTTTGCAAAGAGCATATTGCATGTAGTTATGAAAGTACATTGGCTATTGTATACTCTCCAAGGTCAACATAGAATCAACAAGGAGAAATAGAATGTTCACCCACCTTTGGTCCCAGAGGTCCAAGTAATCCCTGATCGCCTGCCAGCCCTGATTCACCCTGTTACAATAAAGCAGAAAGATCCAGAAGTTAATCAGAAAGGTTTACATTATAATTACAGTAAGAGAATATTAGTGTAAGATGGTTGTCTCATACTCTTTCTCCATTAGATCCATCTTTCCCAGCAAAACCTGCCGCTCCACTGGTTCCCTGGAAGTGGTTTTAAAGCACAATCATCTACAAAGTATATCATTCCTGTCTATTGTACATGTCCTAATGTAGAATCTACTTGCAAGCAGCGGCAACAGATGCAGTACGTCAAGCCTCACCATTTAATGAATCACCTCTGTGACAGACATGTCCTGAGAAGTACAGAACAGTGGAAAAGCATCATTATAAAAGCAAAACTCTTAAGGATCAACTCACCTTCTCCCCTTTGGATCCTTCATCGCCGGACGTCCCCCGTCTCCCGGGATCACCCTGTAGAGAGAGGAGAGGAGGTTAGGGTGGCTGGACACCGCTGATGCCTAGGCGTAATGGCGTAACAGATGCTGACAGTAGCGACGTGTTGTGAGACAATATGGTGGGGTTCACGTCCTGAACAGGGATTAGTAGATTACTGTTAGAGCATGTAGTACACAACAAAAAAACATAACTGCTTTTGGGACAAAACAGAATACACACACTGTACATAACCAAGCAAGGACGAACAGTTAGTACACAACTTTTGAACAATGGTGTTGGGGGCCAACCTATAACAGCGGTCCGGTCCGCTTCTCGAAGACCCACAGTGTTCTAAACGCAGAGGTCAGTTCATACACACAGCCAAACTCAACCCTAACTCAACCTTACTCACACACAGCCAACCCAACCTCAAACTCAAGGAACAATGGCTTAGAACGTTTTTGTAGCCTTTTAACATTGTAGTTTTGGTTTGTGCTCTGATGTCATTCTTTGTGCCAAGGAATCCCTCCAAAGCATTTAGAGTCTTAGAAGAGAAAAGTGGGAGTGTTTAATTACATAGTGCCACTAAGCCTTCGACCACCAGAAAGACTTCACTGTGACTTCACTTCATAAATCACTTTCTTTAGAAGTCAAAATGTTCCCCTTTCATTACTCTCAGAGCTCGTATCACTTTGACGCACGTCCCGTCTTCATCAAAAGAGAACAGCATTGCAACAGAAATCATCATACAACCAATGGCAGCCTATAATGAAAGGACATTATACACAAAATACGTTTGTACGATCGTCTAGTCTAGACTGTTGAGGATGTATTTACTACAGTAGCAAGCAGAGCATGATGAATTCACTTTTACCACTTACAAGTCAATGTGCCAGCATGTCCATTCTGACCACACCTGTGGGTGTACTAATTAACGTCAAGTTTTGCATTCTGTTTGTAAAGTTGACACAAACAGAATTGTAAAAACCCTATAGTAGAAACATGGATTTTCCAGAAGTAGAATGAAATAGAATAGTCATTCTATTTCTAAGGGTTTTGCAGACAGCGACAGATAAATAGATAGTATAGAAGCAGAAATGCACTTCAAACAGTAAACTCCTCAGACATTAGGTGCGTGTTCCACTTCTTCTCCAACTAGCTCTGGAAATTCCACCACCACATCATGTCAGCAATTAAATAAATTGCCAGGATTCAGGCATGCATCTTTTTTTAGCTAAGGGTGGCTGCTTGTGTTGTGAGTCAACATGGCTGGAGTGAGTCCATGACGTTGAGACTGTTGATGTTGAGTCCTAACACAGTGGATATCAAGGCAGGAAGTTACACTGCCTACATATCGCGTGCATTTTGAAATGACAGCACACTCGCTACAGGTGCAGCTGTCAGCACTAGACCTGGGTTCAGATAGTATTTAACGCTTTTCAAATACTTCGAGTGCTTGATTGAGCCTCTCTGATTCAGAGGGGTTGGGTAAAATGAGGAAGACACATTTTGGTTGAATGCCTTCAGTTGTACAACTGATTAGGTACCCCTTTCCCTTCCCTGGCTGGAGTGCCAGATTGGTGTGGTTTTGGAACTATCTACCAGGCAAGCTCATTCCAGCAAACAAAACTATTAAAAAAGTAAAATCCTATTTGAACCCAGATTTAGTGTAGTCTGAACTGGGCAAAGCCAGTATGTGTGTGTGTTAAACAGAACCAAATGGTGTGTTTCTAACGGAGCAGGTGTGCGTCTGCATGGGAAAGGGAAAGGGAAAGGGGGATACCTAGTCAGTTGTACAATTGAATGCATTCAACTGAAATGTTTCTGTGCTTGTCCTGTGCTTGTAATTCTCACTATGACATGTACGGCCATTTTCCTAATCCCCAAAAATGGTGTGGTATGGAAAAAAATCATATTGTTTTTCTACAGTGCTACTGTACTTTAGGAGATGTAATTCTGTCTTTGTGTGATAGATCCAATGAGACAGACATCTTTGGTTGAAGAGGGTTAGGATATGATGATGCCCATGCACTGTTACTGTTATTATTATTATGACGAGAGGAGTTTCACTGTCAAAACCATGACCTTACCTTCTCACCTGTGTCTCCCTTGACAGATATTACTTTGCCCTGCAAATAATCAATCAACATGGATCAATTATTATCGAGGCTGGAGAAAGAAAAGACAGCAGAAAAGACAAAGGAGGTGCATGCCACTTAAGATAACGGAAACTTGGAAGTCTAATATCTACGTAGAGTAACACATCATCTAGCAGGAACTTTAAACATGATTGATTTGTATCATATACTTCACACACTACGACAAAACACTCCAATATGAGGTCAACAAGCTATGTTCTAATATGACTGTTTAGTATGCTTACTATCAACTGTTTATCTTTCAAATGTCAGGCCCGTACAGATCTGCTATTTTAATTTGATATCCTGTTGTCGCTCAGCTTTTTCCAGCGCAGCAGGAAATGCAAATTGTAGTGTATTCAACGTGTAAAGGGTTCTAAAGCAGTAGCGGTGCTTGGGTAAAATGACTGGGGAACCAAAAGAAGCCATATTACAGTACAACCTATGTGTTGTGATAATTGCGTTGTTGTTCTATAACCTGTTAGTTCATATGCCTTGCGACTGTGATATGTAGGCCTAAGACAGAGACAATAAGAAGACAGTGGCAGAATAAATTCAACCACAATTTAGTTTTTTCACAAAACCGGAGTGCAACCTCTGTCCTGTGAAGTCCACAAAGCGTATTGCACGTAACACACAGTTACATGATCTACAGCAACGTCAAGCAAGTTAATGTTTCCAACATTTTCGGCCCACTAAACAACTATTAATTTAGAACAACAGAGAGTTACTGCAAGTCGCAAAGAAAACAGGAGCTGCCTCCACTATTCCAGTACCATTTCAACTTCAACATTTCAACATCATCAAATCACCTCTGCTTAGTCTAATACAGTGACAACTAAAAGATTCCAAAAACAATTTAGTCTAATCAACGTAAGCTAAATATGATGTGGCTGTCCATGGTTCTGATTTCTGTGTGCGCGGGTGTGTGAGTGTACGAGTGTTCGTGCAAGTAGAAAAAACACGTTGACTCACCCTACTTGTAGAGAAAAGCCAATGCCATCCTCCTCTCTTTCATTTTGACGAAATGGTCTATCACTGTCATACAGTACACACTTTTATTTTTTGTTGTCCTAGGCTACCTGGCTAAAATTCTTGCTCGCTGACCTAACTTTAATTCATGGGCAACTTTAGCTAGTTAATATTAGTCTTCTACATCTAGCTACATATTGAACTTCCATCTTCTCAGGCCAGGGGCACAATGTATTAATTAATGGTTGGATCAGAACTGCCATTTTAATCATTGGCCAGTACGGAGAATTAAGTAAAACCACAAGTCTAAATCCCTATTTTCATCCACGGCTAATTTAGGAAAGGGGCTACCTAGCGACCGGAGGACAACAACACAACGAGATGCAACAATTCAAGTTGTTTCTGACGTACAGTATGCTCTCAATGTCAAATCCATGCCGCCTTCCCTTGACACATTTTTGTGGTGCGCCAGGACCATTCACAGTTGAGCTCGCTCAGTTTAGCTCAATGCTGATTGGCACAATTTGTATACTTTTTTGTCAAGGGAGGCCAAATACTTGCTGGCTTCCCTTTCATTCAATGCTACGGGCAGCAACAATGTCATACTCGTTTGGACCAGACAGCGTCAGATAGGTCGCATACACGCTCACTCTGATCATTTCTCCTGTGAGATACATTCAGCCTCATACGATTTGAAGGAAACTTACGGAACACAGAGAGACGAAATATATATTTTTTGGGGGGGGGGCTGGCTTCCCTTGGCATCCAGAAATACATGCCATTGTTCCAAAGTTTGTAATTTCCACTTTAAAATGTCAGACTTGAGTTGCACTAACGAATCAACGCCTACAAAAATGTCCATGAACTAAATCCCCATAATAATTCACATTTGCTGTTGCTGCAGGATCATTTTCCTACTGTGAGAAACAGGGTCAAATTAAGATAGCAGATAAGTAAATGGGACAGTATGTTTGACATTGTCGCAGTAATGTTTTCATACAGTTTCTCCTTTGGCTCCCTTGAGGCCAGAAGGTCCAGCCGCTCCCAGAGCACCAGTATCACCCTGTAAGAGTAGGCATGTGACATTATGACAGAGCACAAGAACGAGCCCAGAGAAATAGATCCAGAAAATAGGAATATTGTTGTATCACACATGAGATACGGCTTAGGAGGAGCGTTAGATGACCTTTTCACCCGTGGGCCCGGCAACGCCAGGTACACCGATCTCTCCCTGTGATGAAGGAACATTTATTGATCCATTATTACATCAGGTAGTCACATTGAAAATAAGATCTCTTTTGCAAGTGAGTAAAACATTAAAGGGATACTTCAGAATTTCGGCAGTGAGGCCCTATATCTACTTTCCTTGAGTCAGATGAACACAATTTTTATGTCTCTGTGTCCAGTACGAAGGAAGTTAGCTGTAGTTTTGCGAGCCATGCTAACTAGGGTTAGTGCAATGACTGCAAGTCTATTGTAACGATTGTTCTCCTCCTCGTCTGAGGAAGAGCAGGGATCGGACCAAAACGCAGCTTTTGTGGAATACATGAATTTATTGAAACAAGACGAACACGAAGCACACTTGATAAATTACAAAAACAACAAAACGACGTAAACCGACCTGAACATGAGAACTTACAAAAACACGAAGAACGCACGAACAGGAACAGACTAAACAAACGAAACAGTCCCGTGTGGTACATACACAGACACGGAAGACAATCACCCACCTACAAACAGTGTGAACAGCCTACCTAAATATGGTTCTCAATCAGAGGAAACGTAAAACACCTGCCCCTGATTGAGAACCATATCAGGCTAATTAACAATGAACCTAAACATAGATACACATAACATAGAATGCCCACCCCAACTCACGCCCTGACCATACTAAACAAAGACAAAATAAAGGAACGTGACATCTATGTAGACTTCCAGTCCTTATGCTAGTTAGCAATAGGCACTAGCGCTGGTTAACAACTTCCTTCAAACTGCACGCAGAGACATAAAATGGTATCCACGAGTTCATCTGACTCTGGGGAAGTAGATACAGGGCCTCATTGCCAAAATCACTAACTATCCCTTTAAATAAACAGATCTTTGGAAACCGTAAAACACATGACCATTGACATAGAGGAGCTATGACCTATAATTAAGTGATAAGGCAGGAGGGGGTGTGGTATATGGCCAATATACCATGGCTAAGGGTTGTTGTTAGGCACAAGGTGCCTTATTGCTATTGAAAAACTGGTTACCAATATAATTACAACAGTAAAAATACATGTTTTGTCATACCCGTGATATACGGTCTCTTATACCACGGCTTTCAGCCAATCAGCATTCAGGTCTTTAACCCCCCCAGTTTATAATAGATCTTACCCTCTCTCCAGCGGGACATGAGCAGTTGACCGCCTGGGGTCCTCTCTGCTGCTCCCCCCTTGCAGGGGTGGGGGTGGGAATCTCTATGGGAGGGGCTTCCGTCACCACCTTCTTGGGGCACTGGAATTAAAAAACAGTATTACCGTCTGAAGGTGAGCCATTTAACTGTACAGGACAGAGGAAAGGAGAAAAAGGAAAGATGTCTCTCAGGAAGCAGTGAGGTATGATATGCATTCTGTCCAGCAGAGTGGCCCAGGCCCACCACAGTGACAGATTATTGGTTGACTCACTGTAGTGGCCTACAACTGTAAGGTGAGTATGAAAACCATGGCTGACATGCTCCTGGAGTGGACTACCACAGTGACAGGTGCCCTGTCTGTCTGACTGTCTGACTCACCGGCCCGGTGGGCAGATCACAGCAGGTCTCCAGCTCAGCGTGTTTGGAGTCACAGTAGATGATCATTCTCTGAAGGTCAAACTGCAGGGACAGAAAGTCACAAAGTTAGCTAAACATACACTACAGTACAGTAAATGAACACAGAATCACAAGATGCACACTACAGATGTAGGATCTTAATTTGAGCCAGTTTTCTACAGTAGGAAAATAGTCCTGCAGCAACAATTATTATGTGGATTATAATTTATGGCCATGTTTTGTAGGGGTTGATACATTTTTCGTTAGGGCAAATCAAGTCTGACATTTCAAAGTGGAAATTACAAACTTTAGGACCCTTTTAAAATCTTGAATACACTACAAGTGTACATTTCCTGCTGTGCAAGAATTCTCAGCAACAAGAGTGATGAAATTAAAATCCCACATCTGTAGTCTAAAAATACAACATAAAAAGTATTTCCTTAATCCACCATGTTGTTCCACCACATACGGTAGCATACTTCCATTCCCCTGACCTTCCCACTGCTCTTAAGCTCAACCCTTATAAAAACACCCAGCACTCACATCAATGGGCACGCTGTCGTACAGCCTCTTCCCGATCACAGTCTTCCCGTGGATATCAATGTCCTCCCTGTCCCCGATGGGCAGGGTTTGGATGAGTTTACAGTCCAGGTACAGAGACACCGCCTTGGCCTCGACGCTCAGGGCGATCTTGTGCCAGTTCCTGTCGAACAGGTTGTCCACCTCTTCATTCTTGAACACAGCTCTCACTGCATCTTTGGTCAGCCCCACTGCGTTGTATTCCACTGCCTTGTTCTCACCGTCCAGACGGATAGACACCTGGGTAGGATTGACGGAGGAAGGATCAAGTGAATAAAGTTGAATGTGTTAATAATGAAATGTTTCTCAAATGCATGTGATAGGCAAATACAGGGACCCCCCCCCCCCCCCCCCCCCAGTTTTATCATTGGAATGTGATACAAAACGAGGGACGGTGTGCTTTAGGACCATGCAGATGCCCCCAAGCGGTCTGGTAGGCTGTTTGGAGTGTTTATCTGACTGCATAAAAAATAATAATAATAAAATGTCCCCCCCAATTCAAAAACCAAAGTTACGCCCCTGGACAAATATAACATATTCTCTGATATTCAATGGTACAAATTATCAGGAAAATAATAATCATGCCTCTCTGTCTGCATGCCAGCCCCAGCAACTGGCAATCAAATAGACTCAGCAAGGAATATGTTGATGCACACACACACACAGCACTATGATAACCCACCTGTGGAATTCCATACTTGTCAAAGATCTGCCAGAGGTACCAGTCCTCTCGTCTCGAGGTCTTCCTGAACTTGAAAGTCGTCACAAAAGCATATTCATCTGGCAGACCTTGAGGGAACACGTCTCTGGAAAACATCAACAGCACAGAGGGTTGCCAATCAATCACCTCATCCACGCTACATGAATGCATTATCACTGGATTGTACAGTAGGTCACTGTAGTAATTTCTACTGTTGTAGGCCTACATGTCATTCTTACATCTGTTTGGTGTATATATGTAGGCCTACATGTCATTCTTACTACAGTATATCTGTTTGGTGTATATATGTAGGCCTACACGTCATTCTTACTACACTATATCTGTTTGGTGTATGTATGTAGGCCTACACGTCATTCTTACTACAGTATATCTGTTTGGTGTATATATGTAGACCTACATGTCATTCTTACTACACTATATCTGTTTGGTGTATGTATGTAGGCCTACATGTCATTCTTACTACAGTATATCTGTTTGGTGTATATATGTAGACCTACATGTCATTCTTACTACACTATATCTGTTTGGTGTATGTATGTAGGCCTACACGTCATTCTTACTACAGTATATCTGTTTGGTGTATATATGTAGACCTACATGTCATTCTTACTACAGTATATCTGTTTGGTGTATGTATGTAGGCCTACATGTCATTCTTACTACAGTATATCTGTTTGGTGTATATATGTAGACCTACATGTCATTCTTACTACAGTATATCTGGTTGGTGTATATATGTAGACCTACATGTCATTCTTACTACACTATATCTGTTTGGTGTATGTATGTAGACCTACATGTCATTCTTACTACAGTATATCTGTTTGGTGTATGTATGTAGGCCTACATGTGTGGTGGTTAATTTCTGTATTATCAAACGAGGAGAGTCAAACTTATCACACAAGTCAGAGTTATACTTAAACGGAATCTTTATTAGTGAGAGCTTTGCAATAGCGATGGCTGGTTCAGATGAATCGTTGTGAGCCCCGAAACAAAAGTACAAAGGTCTTTTATAGCCAAGATACACCCCTTTCAACCTACATGACGAACAACAGATATATAGAATGGGTCACAAGGTTAAGATTTGTATGAAAGAAACCTATAATTCACAGCAGACAGTATCTGCTGTAAAAACATTCATCTTTGTGTACAGACCAGGGTCTGGCCCTGGGGTCATCTCTCCCTGGTAACATATAAAACAGAAACATTCACTCATGCTCTGGAATGCTCTTTAGGTTTTATCACCCAAAAGACATGGTAAATATCCTGTCAGTGTTATCTCCCAGAGGCCCATCCTCAGTAGAACACACACACAATAGTTATAAGAATACTATATTCTGTTGCATAAAACTACCATCTGATGCAATAAAAGTATTATAACATAATATTGCAATTTTTCACCATACATGTCATTCTTACTATATCTGTTTGGTGTATATATGTAGTCCTACATGGCATTCTTACTACAGTATATCTGTTTGGTGTATATATGTAGGCCTACATGTCATTCTACCTACAGTATATCTGTTTGGTGTATATATGTAGGTCTATATGCCATTCTTACTACAGTATATCTGTTTGGTGTATATATGTAGGCCTACACGTCATTCTTACTACAGTATATCTGTTTGGTGTATATATGTAGGCCTACACGTCATTCTTACTAGAGTATATCTGTTTGGTGTATATATGTAGGCCTACATGCTATTCTTACTACAGTATATCTGTTTGGTGTATATATGTAGGCCAACATGCCATTCTTACTAGAGTATATCTGTTTGGTGTATATATGTATGCCTACATGCTATTCTTACTACAGTATATCTGTTTGGTGTATATATGTAGGCCAACATGCCATTCTTACTACAGTATATCTGTTTGGTGTATATATGTAGGACCTACATGCCATTCTTACTATAGTATATCTCCTTGGTGTATATATGTAGGCCTACATGCCATTCTTACTACAGTATATCTGTTTGGTGTATATATGTTGTATATATAGATCATGTCTACATTAGATAACTGATCATGTCTACATTAGATAACTGATCACGTCTACATTCTATAACTGATCGTGTCTACATTAGACAACTGATCACGTCTACATTCTATAACTGATCATGTCTACATTAGATAACTGATCATGTCTACATTAGATAACTGATCATGTCTACATTCTATAACTGATCGTGTCTACATTAGATAACTGATCATGTCTACATTAGACAACTGATCATGTCTACATTCTATAACTGATCATGTCTACATTCTATAACTGATCATGTCTACATTCTATAACTGATCATGTCTACATTCTATAACTGATCATGTCTACATTAGATAACTGATCATGTCTACTTTCTTCAACTGATAATGTCTACGTTCTATAACTGATCATGTCTACATTAGACAACTGATAATGTCTACATTAGATAACTGATCATGTCTACATTCTATAACTGATAATGTCTACATTCTATAACTGATCACGTCTACATTAGATAACTGATCGTGTCTACACTAGATAACTGATCGTGTCTACATTAGATAACGGGTCATGTCTACATTCTATAACTGATCATGTCTACATTCTATAACTGATCATGTCTACATTCTATAACTGATCATGTCTACATTAGATAACTGATCATGTCTACATTCTTCAACTGATCATGTCTACATTAGATAACTGATCATGTCTACATTAGATAACTGATCATGTCTACATTAGATAACTGATCATGTCTACATTCTATAACTGATCATGTCTACATTCTATAACTGATCATGTCTACATTAGATAACTGATCATGTCTACTTTCTTCAACTGATCATGTCTACATTAGATAACTGATCATGTCTACATTCTTCAACTGATCATGTCTACATTAGATAACTGATCATGTCTACATTAGATAACTGATCATGTCTACATTAGATAACTGATCATGTCTACATTAGATAACTGATCATGTCTACATTCTTCAACTGATCATGTCAACATTAGATAACTGATCATGTCGACATTAGATAACTGATAATGTCTACATTAGATAACTGATAATGTCTACATTAGATAACTGATCATGTCTACATTAGATAACTGATCATGTCTACATTCTATAACTGATCATGTCTACATTAGATAACTGATCATGTCTACTTTCTTCAACTGATAATGTCTACATTAGATAACTGATCATGTCTACATTCTATAACTGATCATGTCTACATTAGATAACTGATCATGTCTACATTAGATAACTGATCATGTCTACATTAGATAACTGATAATGTCTACATTAGATAACTGATCATGTCTACATTAGATAACTGATCATGTCTACATTAGATAACTGATCATGTCTACATTAGATAACTGATCATGTCTACATTAGACAACTGATCATGTCTACATTAGATGACTGATCATGTCTACATTAGATGACTGATCATGTCTACATTAGATGACTGATCATGTCTACATTCTTCAACTGATCATGTCTACATTAGATGACTGATCATGTCTACATTAGATGACTGATCATGTCTACATTCTATAACTGATCACGTCTACATTCTATAACTGATCATATCTACATTCTATAACTGATCATGTCTACATTAGATAACTGATCATGTCTACATTCTATAACTGATAATGTCTACATTCTATAACTGATCACGTCTACATTCTATAACTGATCATGTCTGCATTAGATAACTGATCATGTCTACATTAGATGACTGATCATGTCTACATTAGATAACGGATCATGTCTACATTCTATAACTGATCATGTCTACATTAGATAACTGATCATGTCTACATTAGATAACTGATCATGTCTACATTAGATAACGGATCATGTCTACGTTCTATAACTGATCATGTCTACATTAGATAACTGATCATGTCTACATTCTATAACTGATCATGTCTACATTCTATAACTGATCATGTCTACATTAGATGACTGATCATGTCTACATTAGATGACTGATCATGTCTACATTAGATGACTGATCATGTCTACATTAGATGACTGATCATGTCTACATTAGATGACTGATCATGTCTACATTAGATGACTGATCATGTCTACATTAGATAACTGATCATGTCTACATTAGATAACTGATCATGTCTACATTAGATAACTGATCGTGTCTACATTAGATAACTGATCGTGTCTACATTAGATAACGGATCATGTCTACATTCTATAACTGATCATGTCTACATTAGATAACTGATCATGTCTACATTAGATGACTGATCATGTCTACATTAGATAACTGATCATGTCTACATTCTTTAACTGATGTCTACGTTCTATAACTGATCATGTCTACATTAGATAACTGATCATGTCTACATTCTATAACTGATAATGTCTACATTCTATAACTGATCATGTCTACATTCTATAACTGATCATGTCGACATTCTATAACTGATAATGTCTACATTAGATAACTGATCATGTCTACATTAGATAACTGATCATGTCTACATTAGATAACTGATCATGTCTACATTCTATAACTGATCATGTCTACATTCTATAACTGATCATGTCTACATTAGATAACTGATCATGTCTACTTTCTTCAACTGATCATGTCTACATTAGATAACTGATCATGTCTACATTCTTCAACTGATCATGTCTACATTAGATAACTGATCATGTCTACATTAGATAACTGATCATGTCTACATTAGATAACTGATCATGTCTACATTCTTCAACTGATCATGTCTACATTAGATAACTGATAATGTCTACATTAGATAACTGATAATGTCTACATTAGATAACTGATCATGTCTACATTAGATAACTGATCATGTCTACATTCTTCAACTGATCATGTCTACATTAGATAACTGATCATGTCGACATTAGATAACTGATAATGTCTACATTAGATAACTGATAATGTCTACATTAGATAACTGATCATGTCTACATTAGATAACTGATCATGTCTACATTCTATAACTGATCATGTCTACATTAGATAACTGATCATGTCTACTTTCTTCAACTGATCATGTCTACATTAGATAACTGATCATGTCTACATTCTATAACTGATCATGTCTACATTAGATAACTGATCATGTCTACATTAGATAACTGATCATGTCTACATTAGATAACTGATAATGTCTACATTAGATAACTGATCATGTCTACATTAGATAACTGATCATGTCTACATTAGATAACTGATCATGTCTACATTAGACAACTGATCATGTCTACATTAGATGACTGATCATGTCTACATTAGATGACTGATCATGTCTACATTCTTCAACTGATCATGTCTACATTAGATGACTGATCATGTCTACATTCTATAACTGATCACGTCTACATTCTATAACTGATCATATCTACATTCTATAACTGATCATGTCTACATTAGATAACTGATCATGTCTACATTCTATAACTGATAATGTCTACATTCTATAACTGATCACGTCTACATTCTATAACTGATCATGTCTACATTAGATAACTGATCATGTCTACATTAGATGACTGATCATGTCTACATTAGATAACGGATCATGTCTACATTCTATAACTGATCATGTCTACATTAGATAACTGATCATGTCTACATTAGATAACTGATCATGTCTACATTAGATAACGGATCATGTCTACGTTCTATAACTGATCATGTCTACATTAGATAACTGATCATGTCTACATTCTATAACTGATCATGTCTACATTCTATAACTGATCATGTCTACATTAGATGACTGATCATGTCTACATTAGATGACTGATCATGTCTACATTAGATGACTGATCATGTCTACATTAGATGACTGATCATGTCTACATTAGATGACTGATCATGTCTACATTAGATGACTGATCATGTCTACATTAGATAACTGATCATGTCTACATTAGATAACTGATCATGTCTACATTAGATAACTGATCGTGTCTACATTAGATAACTGATCGTGTCTACATTAGATAACGGATCATGTCTACATTCTATAACTGATCATGTCTACATTAGATAACTGATCATGTCTACATTAGATGACTGATCATGTCTACATTAGATAACTGATCATGTCTACATTCTTTAACTGATGTCTACGTTCTATAACTGATCATGTCTACATTAGATAACTGATCATGTCTACATTCTATAACTGATCATGTCTACATTAGATAACTGATCATGTCTACTTTCTTCAACTGATAATGTCTACATTAGATAACTGATCATGTCTACATTCTATAACTGATCATGTCTACATTAGATAACTGATCATGTCTACATTAGATAACTGATCATGTCTACATTAGATAACTGATAATGTCTACATTAGATAACTGATCATGTCTACATTAGATAACTGATCATGTCTACATTAGATAACTGATCATGTCTACATTAGATAACTGATCATGTCTACATTAGACAACTGATCATGTCTACATTAGATGACTGATCATGTCTACATTAGATGACTGATCATGTCTACATTAGATGACTGATCATGTCTACATTCTTCAACTGATCATGTCTACATTAGATGACTGATCATGTCTACATTAGATGACTGATCATGTCTACATTCTATAACTGATCACGTCTACATTCTATAACTGATCATATCTACATTCTATAACTGATCATGTCTACATTAGATAACTGATCATGTCTACATTCTATAACTGATAATGTCTACATTCTATAACTGATCACGTCTACATTCTATAACTGATCATGTCTGCATTAGATAACTGATCATGTCTACATTAGATGACTGATCATGTCTACATTAGATAACGGATCATGTCTACATTCTATAACTGATCATGTCTACATTAGATAACTGATCATGTCTACATTAGATAACTGATCATGTCTACATTAGATAACGGATCATGTCTACGTTCTATAACTGATCATGTCTACATTAGATAACTGATCATGTCTACATTCTATAACTGATCATGTCTACATTCTATAACTGATCATGTCTACATTAGATGACTGATCATGTCTACATTAGATGACTGATCATGTCTACATTAGATGACTGATCATGTCTACATTAGATGACTGATCATGTCTACATTAGATGACTGATCATGTCTACATTAGATAACTGATCATGTCTACATTAGATAACTGATCATGTCTACATTAGATAACTGATCGTGTCTACATTAGATAACTGATCGTGTCTACATTAGATAACGGATCATGTCTACATTCTATAACTGATCATGTCTACATTAGATAACTGATCATGTCTACATTAGATGACTGATCATGTCTACATTAGATAACTGATCATGTCTACATTCTTTAACTGATGTCTACGTTCTATAACTGATCATGTCTACATTAGATAACTGATCATGTCTACATTCTATAACTGATAATGTCTACATTCTATAACTGATAATGTCTACATTCTATAACTGATCATGTCGACATTCTATAACTGATAATGTCTACATTAGATAACTGATCATGTCTACATTAGATAACTGATCATGTCTACATTAGATAACTGATCATGTCTACATTCTATAACTGATCATGTCTACATTCTATAACTGATCATGTCTACATTAGATAACTGATCATGTCTACTTTCTTCAACTGATCATGTCTACATTAGATAACTGATCATGTCTACATTCTTCAACTGATCATGTCTACATTAGATAACTGATCATGTCTACATTAGATAACTGATCATGTCTACATTAGATAACTGATCATGTCTACATTCTTCAACTGATCATGTCTACATTAGATAACTGATAATGTCTACATTAGATAACTGATAATGTCTACATTAGATAACTGATCATGTCTACATTAGATAACTGATCATGTCTACATTCTTCAACTGATCATGTCTACATTAGATAACTGATCATGTCGACATTAGATAACTGATAATGTCTACATTAGATAACTGATAATGTCTACATTAGATAACTGATCATGTCTACATTAGATAACTGATCATGTCTACATTCTATAACTGATCATGTCTACATTAGATAACTGATCATGTCTACTTTCTTCAACTGATCATGTCTACATTAGATAACTGATCATGTCTACATTCTATAACTGATCATGTCTACATTAGATAACTGATCATGTCTACATTAGATAACTGATCATGTCTACATTAGATAACTGATAATGTCTACATTAGATAACTGATCATGTCTACATTAGATAACTGATCATGTCTACATTAGATAACTGATCATGTCTACATTAGATAACTGATCATGTCTACATTAGACAACTGATCATGTCTACATTAGATGACTGATCATGTCTACATTAGATGACTGATCATGTCTACATTCTTCAACTGATCATGTCTACATTAGATGACTGATCATGTCTACATTAGATGACTGATCATGTCTACATTCTATAACTGATCATGTCTACATTCTATAACTGATCATATCTACATTCTATAACTGATCATGTCTACATTAGATAACTGATCATGTCTACATTCTATAACTGATAATGTCTACATTCTATAACTGATCACGTCTACATTCTATAACTGATCATGTCTACATTAGATAACTGATCATGTCTACATTAGATGACTGATCATGTCTACATTAGATAACGGATCATGTCTACATTCTATAACTGATCATGTCTACATTAGATAGCTGATCATGTCTACATTAGATAACTGATCATGTCTACATTAGATAACGGATCATGTCTACGTTCTATAACTGATCATGTCTACATTAGATAACTGATCATGTCTACATTCTATAACTGATCATGTCTACATTCTATAACTGATCATGTCTACATTAGATGACTGATCATGTCTACATTAGATGACTGATCATGTCTACATTAGATGACTGATCATGTCTACATTAGATGACTGATCATGTCTACATTAGATGACTGATCATGTCTACATTAGATGACTGATCATGTCTACATTAGATAACTGATCATGTCTACATTAGATAACTGATCGTGTCTACATTAGATAACTGATCGTGTCTACATTAGATAACGGATCGTGTCTACATTCTATAACTGATCATGTCTACATTAGATAACTGATCATGTCTACATTAGATGACTGATCATGTCTACATTAGATGACTGATCATGTCTACATTAGATAACTGATCATGTCTACATTCTTTAACTGATGTCTACGTTCTATAACTGATCATGTCTACATTAGATAACTGATCATGTCTACATTCTATAACTGATAATGTCTACATTCTATAACTGATCATGTCTACATTCTATAACTGATCATGTCGACATTCTATAACTGATAATGTCTACATTAGATGACTGATCATGTCTACATTAGATGACTGATCATGTCTACATTAGATGACTGATCATGTCTACATTAAATGACTGATCATGTCTACATTAGATGACTGATCATGTCTACATTAGATAACTGAAAATGTCTACATTAGATAACTGAAAATGTCTACATTAGATAACTGATCATGTCTACATTAGATAACTGATCATGTCTACATTAGATAACTGATCATGTCTACATTAGATGACTGATCATGTCTACATTAGATAACTGATCATGTCTACATTCTTTAACTGATGTCTACGTTCTATAACTGATCATGTCTACATTAGATAACTGATCATGTCTACATTCTATAACTGATAATGTCTACATTCTATAACTGATCATGTCTACATTCTATAACTGATCATGTCGACATTCTATAACTGATAATGTCTACATTAGATGACTGATCATGTCTACATTAGATGACTGATCATGTCTACATTAGATGACTGATCATGTCTACATTAGATGACTGATCATGTCTACATTAGATGACTGATCATGTCTACATTAGATAACTGAAAATGTCTACATTAGATAACTGAAAATGTCTACATTAGATAACGGACTATGTCTAGATTAGTTGTTGACACATTTATTCTATTACAAACACTGTAATGCATACTTTTAAATTATATTATGCGAGCTAAAAAATAAAATAAAAAGTGAAAACATTGATAAAAATATTTTCCTTAAAGTATAATTTTTGGAAATTACTAATGTTACTGTCCCCACTACAAAACAAAATACTTAAACGTATGTAATTTTGCCCTTGAAACATTTCATTGAAATACTGTAGAATTCCATTCATTCCTATGCAGGACTGCTCCTACTGGGTAGTGGCAATATGGCCGACCGGTGGCTTCAAAGCCTCAATGGGCAATACATAGCATCAGCAATCCAGGATTCATGGTTGGAACTAGACGGAGTACAGCTACAACTGGAAGTGACTTTTTGTAGTAGGTTAGGAGAGCATGTTAGCTAACAATTTTCATAACCTCAGTCTCTTAACCTGTCACGTTACCTATCTTAACCTGCTGCGTAAATTCTCTTAACCGGCTATAAAAAAGTAACTTCCGGTCGTAGCTGTACTCTCTCTCTAGTCAGAACCAGGGTTTATATACATCATTGGTATAGACGAGTTGGCTGACAAGTCACAAAAATGATGCCCGCTCATGGATGAGGCAGAATGCTATGTGGTGTTATGATTCTGAAAGGTCAGATCTCTAGGAACAATGACAAGAAGCTGCCATGTGAGGAATCGTAGGTGGTTTGTTTCAGCTTGTTGTATCTTGTCATTGATGCCTGTTTTGAGGTGTTTTTACTCATGGCATCTCTATGCTGATATGGATAAGATTCAGTAGCTAGCTAACCAACAACTGTAACGATGTATTTGAGAGACAAGAAGTGCTCATTGTGTAAATGTCTTTATGTTTTCAGGAAACATTTGGAGACAAAATATATTTGACATGTTGTCAACAATCTAAGCCAACCCAGTCTGTTTTGCCCCATACAGTAGTTATGCACGATTTTGTTGCTCAACAACGGCCAAATATCACACCTGTGCCGTGTCTGGCATTGCCTTGTGGCTTGCTCCATTTGCACGATGTCGCAGGATTCGTGCCATTTCCGTCAACTTTCACAATGAATGGTTAAAAAGTAGGCCAAGGCTGCCTGTCACCTCAATATTCAGCAACTGTTGGTGGTGCAATGGGCAGCCAACTTCACCAATCAACCGTTTATTGTAAAAAGCAACCAATGACGGCAATGCCCTCCTCAGGTTCTAGGAGGAGACAAAATGGGCATTTGCATGCATTAATCACTCACAAGTAAATTTAGAAAAACGTGTTGCTTTGATAGCTACTCGAAGACATATAGCATAACAAATCCAACTGTTTAATCTGTAATGTGTGCAGCATTTGTCCTTTCTATTAGGATAAAGCGGATTGTGAACACTGCTACTACCTCACTCTCCAACCGTGATGCGCATGAATTGAGTAGTGATGGGCATTTCGAGTTTTTCCGTGAGCGGCATCATCTGGCTCCGTTCACATAAAATAATAGGATAATTTGGCTCCCACATGGCTCAAAATGCTTAACGCAAATATGCAAATAAGGGAGTTAAATGAACGGCTCTTTCACCGATGCGATTCGGTTCCTAACATTCAGCATAAAGAGCCATTCAAAAAGAGTTAGTGCTAACCGGATCCTTTGGATGTCCCTATGTCACGCCCTGGCCTTAGTATTCTTTGTTTTTTTATGTTTTTTAGTTAGGTCAGGGTGTGACATGGGGAATGTATGTGTTTTGTAGTGTCTATGTTGTACGTTTGTAGCTTGTGATTGCACTTACGTCTTTAGCTTCACGATCGTTTGTTGGTTTGTTTCGTTTTGTAATAGTGTTCGTTGCGTGTTTTTCCCTCTTCTAAATAAAGAGATGTATTTTGCACACGCTACGCCTTGGTCCACTCTCTCTCACGAAGACGATCGTGACAGAACTACCCACCAACCATGGATCAAGCAGCGTGAGAGGAACCAACAACAGCGGCAAAGAAACCAGGACTCGTGGACATGGGAGGATGTATTGGACGGCAAGGGTTGCTACACATGGGAGGAGATCCGAGCTGGAAGAGATCGCCTCCCATGGGAACAGCTGGAGGCGATTAGGAGAGCAGAGGCAACCGGAGAGAGGAACCGGAGTTATGAGGGTACACGACTAGCAAGGAAGCCTGTGAGTAAACCCCAAAAATGTATTGGGGGGAGGCTAGAAGGGAGAGTGGCGAAGTCAGGTAGGAGACCTGCGCCCACTCCCTGTACTTACCGTGGAGAGCGAGAGTACGGGCAGACACCGTGTTACGCAGTAGAGCGCATGGTGTCTCCTGTACGTGTGCATAGCCCGGTGCGGTACATACCAGCTCCTCGTATCGGCCGGGCCAGATTGAGCATTGAGCCAAGTGCCATGAAGCCGGCTCTACACATCTGGCCACCAGTGCGTCTCCTCGGGCCGGCTTACATGGCACCAGCTTTACGCATGGTGTCCCCGGTTCGCCTACATAGCCCGGTGCGGGTTATTCCACCTCCCCGCACTGGTCGGGCAACGGGGAGCATACAACCAGGTAAGGTTGGGCAGGCTCAGTGCTCAAGGGAGCCAGTACGCCTGCATGGTCCGGTATTTCCGGCGCCATCTCCCCGCTCCAGGCCAGTACCACCAGTGCCTACACCACGCACCAGGCTTCCAGTGCGTCTCCAGAGCCCTGTTCCTCCTCCACGCACTAGCCCTATGGTGCGTGTCTCCAGCCCAGTACCACCAGTGCCTACACCACGCACCAAGCCTCCTGTGCGTATCCAGAACCCTGTACGCACTGTTCCTTCTCCCCGTACTCGCCCTGATGTGCGTGCCCTCAGCCCGGTAACACCAGTGCCGGTACCACGCACCAGGCCTATAGTACGCCTTGAGAGTCCAGTGTGCCCTGTTGTTGTTCCCCGCACTAGCCTGAAGGTGCGTGTCCTTAGCCCGGTACCTCCAGTTCCGGCACCACGCACCAGGCCTACAGTGCGTCTCAGCCGGCCAGAGTCTGCCGTCTGCCCAGCGGTGCCTGAACTGCCCGTCTGCCCAGCGGCGCCTGAACTGCCCGTCTGCCCAACGGCGCCTGAACTGCCCGTCTGCCCAACGCCGTCTGAACTGTCCGTCTGCCAAGCGCTGCATGAACTGCCCGTCTGTACTGAGCCTGCAAAGCCGCCCGTCTGCCATGAGCCTGCAAAGCCGCCCGTCTGCCATGAGCCTACAGAGCCGTCCGCCAGACAGGAGCCGCTAGAGCCTTCCGCCAGACAGGAGCCGCTAGAGCCTTCCGCCAGACAGGAGCAGCCGAAGCCTTCCGCCAGACAGGATCAGCCAGAGCCTTCCGCCAGACAGGATCAGCCAGAGCCTTCCGCCAGACAGGATCAGCCAGAGCCTTCCGTCAGACAGGATCAGCTAGAGCCTTCCGCCAGACATGACCAGCCAGAGCCGTCAGCGAGCCATGACCAGCCAGAGCCGTCAGCGAGCCATGACCAGCCAGAGCCGTCAGCGAGCCATGACTAGCCAGAGCCGTCATCCAGCCATGACCAGCCAGAGCCGTCATCCAGCCATGACCAGCCAGAGCCGTCATCCAGCCATGACCAGCCAGTGCCGTCATCCAGCCATGACCAGCCAGAGCCGTCATCCAGCCATGACCAGCCAGAGCCGTCATCCAGCCATGACCAGCCAGAGCCGTCATCCAGCCATGACCAGCCAGAGCCGTCAGCGAGCCATGACCAGCCAGAGCCGTCAGCGAGCCATGACCAGCCAGAGCCGTCATCCAGCCATGACCAGCCAGAGCCGTCATCCAGCCATGACCAGCCAGAGCCGTCATCCAGCCATGACCAGCCAGTGCCGTCATCCAGCCATGACCAGCCAGAGCCGTCATCCAGCCATGACCAGCCAGAGCCGTCATCCAGCCATGACCAGCCAGAGCCGTCATCCAGCCATGACCAGCCAGAGCCGTCATTCAGCCAGGATCCGCCAGAGCCAGCCAGCCAGGATCCGCCAGAGCCAGCCAGCCAGGATCCGCCAGAGCCAGCCAGCCAGGATCCGCCAGCCAGCCAGGATCCGCCAGCCAGCCAGGATCCGCCAGCCAGCCAGGATCCGCCAGAGCCAGCCAGCCAGGATCCGCCAGCCAGTCCGGTGCTGCCCCTCAGTCCGGTGCTGCCCCTCAGTCCGGTGCTGCCCCTTAGTCCGGTGGGGTTAATTTGGAGGGTGGCCATTTGGAGGAGGCTACCAAAGCGGGTATTGACAATGGTGGAGTGGGGGCCACGTCCCGCACCCGAGCCGCCGCCATGATGGGGCCCACCCCGGACCCTCCCCTTTCTATTTCAGGTTGTGCGGTCGGAGTCCGCACCTTTGGGGGGGGGGGGGGTACTGTCACGCCCTGGCCTTAGTATTCTTTGTTTTTTTATGTTTTTTAGTTAGGTCAGGGTGTGACATGGGGAATGTATGTGTTTTGTAGTGTCTATGTTGTACGTTTGTAGCTTGTGATTGCACTTACGTCTTTAGCTTCACGATCGTTTGTTGGTTTGTTTCGTTTTGTAATAGTGTTCGTTGCGTGTTTTTCCCTCTTCTAAATAAAGAGATGTATTTTGCACACGCTGCGCCTTGGTCCACTCTCTCTCACGAAGACGATCGTGACACCCTACCCTAAACCCTAACCTTAACCCTTACCCTAACCATAATCTAACCCTAACCCTTACCTTAACCATTTTAAATGTCAACTTCAAAGGGGTAGGAATGTCCCAAGGTCCCAGGTAGCAAGGACCGTTCAAAAAGACCTGTTTGTTCGCGACCCATCACTAAAACTAAAGGAGTTTACTGAAGTGAAGATGAAATTGGGCAACTCTTGGAAAGCAGTGGAAGTTGATGAAAACTATTATTACAGGTGTGATGATACTGATGGTGTGTCAAGACTAATTATTTGTTGACAACTGTAGCTACGGACAGAAGTGACTTCACGTAGCAGGTTAGTAGAATTAACGCAGCAGGTTAGGAGAAGTAGCATAGTAGGTTAGGATAATGAGGTTAAGGTTAGGAAAAGGGTTAGGGTTAAGCTTAGCTAAAATGCTATAGTTGTCAACAACAGTTATTCGGATAGCCACTCTAGCTATAATCTCAAGTGGATGCTAGCAAGCTAGGTAGTGCTAGATATCAACAGCCAGTCCAGTAGGGTCTGGAAGCTATAGTGAGTTTTGATTGGTCAGTAGCGTTGCGATATCGCAGAGTATTTGCATAAAGTTCAGCTTTCCCCAACGGTCCCCCACCCACTTCACTCAATTGAAAATGAATGGGGCTCTGTTGTTTCATCACCCCCAACGTGTTGTGTTGAAATGCAATGTTATCCCCGAAGCGGCAACTAAATGAAGGTGTGCTGCTAGCCACAGCCATAAAAACCATCAGTATCATAACCCCTGAACCCATTGGAGGCCATTTTCAAATGTAGCCTGTAAAAGCATTTACACAAGCAGCCCAATTCTGATATGTTGCCCAATCATCATCAAAGAGCTGATCTGATTGGTAAAAAGACCAATTAGTAGAAAAAAAGATCAGAAGGTAGAAACGTGTTGGTGTTATCAATAAAGACGTTTTTTTTTTAAAAGACTTCCACTGCCCTCCAACAGTTGAAATGTGTCTTCACTTTGTATTAGGATAGGAAGATTGTGATGGAAGACCTGTCAGCAACTCAACTCAATCAATCAATGTAAGCCGCAGCCTGGGAATTAAATGTAGCCCTACTTGTCACAGCAAATAAAGAATTGTTCACTCACTCTGTCTGTTGTACAATAGGCATGGTCCCAAGTCGAATATAGGAGCTCTGGCCCTCATCAAACCTTGGTCCCAGTATGTTTTCCACTTTGAAGTATTCCATCAGGTCGAACCCTGCAACAGACGGGACAGAAGATAACATGATTAGCCTAGAGTTGTAGCTGAGTAAATCAAATACATAAAATGGTTTGTAGAACTTTCTTCTGATCACAAACAGAGGGAGCACTGATCATGATAAGACCAGAGCAACACACTAGAACCCATCAAAAAGAGCTATAGGTTGAAAATGACTGACATACAAATACCCAAGTAGATCAATGATATTTACTGTATACTGTTTCTCACAATATATATGTGTGTATCCTCACTAGCGAGATAGATTGATACAGTTCAATTTGGGGGGGGGGTTGAGAGAGAGAGAGCCACAAGGAGTCGCTAGAACACAATGGGACAAGGACATCCCAACCCTCCCCTAACCCGGACGACGCTGGGCCAATTGTGGGCCGCCTCATGGGTCTCCAGGTCACGGCTGGCTGCGACACAGCCCGAGATCGAACCCGGATCTGTAGGAACAACTCTAGCACTGAAATGCAGTGCCTTAGACCGCTGAGCTACTCGGGAGGCCCCTGAGAAAAGAAAAGTTACAGACAGAAGGAAATCCTCTCTGTAGTTTGTGGTTACCTACTAATTGACTGCTAGAGTAGCCATTTGACTTCCCAGACTGGTTTAGACGTAGGGTCTCCTACCATTCAGCAATCCTATTGAACAAGTGGCGAGATTGACTGGGGCTTTCACCAATCAGAGTGAGAGGAACCCTTTTAGTCACTCAGTATGCCTAACTCATTTACATCTGAGTGTTGAGAGATAGACATTGGTTGTCTGGTCTGACCCAACATGGTGAATAAATAATGAGAAGAGTCAGCAGAGAACCATAGAACCATAGACTGGCGACCATGATAATCATGAACCGACGATCACGGCAGCCTAGCCCAGTGCTCAGATGTTACCATCTGTCCGGATCAAAAGAATGCATTGTGTCTTTCTCTTTCCCAGTCACTGCACTCATTTGGCGTTCCCCACAGAGCCAGGTCGACCCATTGGCCGTCTCTGGCTGTTCAGAATAACTTTTTGGAGGATGATGATTATACAGCATCCTCTGCCAATCCAAATTACAGGTCTGTGCTACAGCCCGGCTCGTCCTTAAAGCCACGGGACTCAACGAGTGCACAGAGCACGGAGAGTATTTGCACAGTGCAGCACGATGACAGAAGAGAAAACAGAGCTATTAAAAACATCACAGCTAGATTATGGGTAGTTGGGTACCTCCTTGACCACGACCCACCCAGATTACATCTGATCTCAAAGTGTTTCCCCTACCATAATTGTCTAGGCGGGGTGGGGCGGGGCAGCTAACCCCACAGACCAGTCTGTCTGACTGTCTGAGTAATTCGCACTTTCTTGCTGTGGGATGAAGTAGATAGATGCAGCTGGTCAGAGGAATGTTTATTGTCTCAGACAGTTGATGGGTTATGGGGTCCCTTCGACAGTTATCCAACAGCATGCTATGACAGGGCTATTGGGCACCTGTATGTTTTAAGGTCATTGTTTTGTTCGTGGCTAATGGTGTATCTGCAGCCTGTGTGCTTTGCCACCTGCCTGTACGCTTCAGCAGCACTGTCACATGACCGCCTTCATAATGGAACTTAACTGTCCCCTGAACAATGTTAAGTATCACATATTGACATTCACAAGGCATATTTCTTCTGAATCATGTCCATATGGGAAATGTGATTCAAATCTAGCTGAGAAAACGTGTACTGTAGCCTGATTAAAACTGTCTCCAGAGTGATTCTCTGTAGCATTCATAGCAAACTGCAGTCTAGACTATAACTTATGAATGATATCTGCATTCATAGGATGAAACAGCAGGTTATTCAAGCTGGTCCTAAGTCAAACAAACAGTGCAAATGCAATTTGACCCACTTTTATTGTGAATTATGCCAGACTGTATTTACAGGACAACAGGACCATGGACTGCAGTACTGAGATCAGATGGATAACAGACAGCATTAGTAAACTCCCTGCCCATGGTTCTTGGGCCCTGCTAGCATTGCCATAGTGACTTAATTGTTGTTTAAAAGGGTGTGTCCTCTTCAAACCACAAACACAAACACACGCAGCTGTTCCATTGGAGCACCAATGACATAATTGCAAATAGGAGTGTATTTTAGACCTCTGCCTTTTAACAAGTGGAGTTTCATGTCCTCTGGCAGTAAATCTATTAAACAGAAAAACTTAGTGGGCCTGATATCTAGCGAGGCCAGAATAAGGGTGTGGCTCCACTTAGTTTAAGCTCCAACAGAAAAGCCACAAATACAGTGGTGCGTGTGTGTGTGTGTGTGTGTGTGTGTGTGTGTGTGTGTGTGTGTGTGTGTGTGTGTGTGTGTGTGTGTGTGTGTGTGTGTGTGTGTGTGTGTGTGTGTGTGTGTGTGTGTGTGTGTGTGTGTGTGTGTGTGTGTGTGTGTGTGTGTGTGTGTGTGTGTGTGTGTGTGTGTGTGTGTGTGTGTGTGTGGATTAACCCATATCTGTCAATCAATCAAACCCACACTGAGATCTGCCTCAACAATTCAGCTAAATGTAATATACTGTATATGAAATAAAACATACTTGCCATTTAAGAGACACTTTTATCCAAAGGGACTTTATAAAAACACATTTATTGTAGTTGTGAATGTGAAGCATCTTCAAACAACTTTGGCTGCATAGTTCTAGTGATTTATCCAGATTTCTTCCTCTTTATATTGCAGTTTATAGTAAAGGCCCAGCCACATAATTAGAACTGGTGTGTCTACTAGAGGATGTGATGTATCCAGTCTAGTCAGTGGGAACCCCCGGAGGAACTGTCATTTCAAACACCAGAAACAAACTGCAGCTCTGCCAGAAGGCCTCAGCTTCTCAGACAGGTTTACAACCCAGGTTGTTAAACCTCTGTTCTTCCCCAGATAGGGTTTTCCTGAACTTGGCTGAAAAGCTGTTTCAGTGTGTAGCTCCACATGACTGAGTTAGGACTCGGCCCCCGAATGCCCTAGAGTGCTCCCCCAGGGGTCTTATCCGCTAAGGGCTTGTGGGTGTGCAGGCTTTTGTCCCAGCCATGCAGTAACACCTCATTTAGCTAATCAGTCTTATTTGAAAACTGTTATTTTTGGCTAGATGAAATTGGCCTCCTCTGCCTTTTGCACTACATGGTGGTATCAAAACCTTGACTTTTGAGTGAAAAGATTTAGGTTGTGGCAGTAAATCACTCAGGAGAAGTAAAGGAAAAATAATTAAGCAGTAAAACTCTGAAGTATGTTATTGCAATTATTCACACTGATTTGTCACGCTAGGTTACGAAGCAAATTATCATTTTGAACAGCCTGTAAATCTAACATTTCTCACTGCTTGATGTTCTCTAAGATCAGATATCTCAGTGCCATTACTCCAATACTTGTATTCTGATCTGCTTTCATGATATTTTACGCGTTTCACACTAGATTTGACAGTTTCCTCTCCCCAGGTAAAGAGGCTGTAGCAGGAGTCAGACATCCCTCCTGGTCCGTGTCTGTTTTTCCGCTTAGCATGATGAATGTGAGTGGGAGGCATACAGTAGACAGGAACTCTGATCCCTTAAGACTGTAAGACAACATCCTACCTATCTGGTTAAGCAATACTGCTCCACATTTCTCAGAAACTATTTTTTATATAAATACTGGTAAATACCCACTGAAAATAGAGACCACATGAACAACTTGTTAAGAACCTGCTAAGGTGCCTTAATATAACCAGTAAATACAGAACTAGACCATAATAATTCATTTTAAGTTGTCATAGATAGTAATATAGTCTGTGTTCATTTAGCAAAACGTCCCACCTTCTCTTGTAGTTGGATGGAAAGTCTGTGGTTCAACACAAGGGAAGTAGGCTGCTTCATGTACAAGCTCTGATACTTTTTGTAACATTATAACAACAGGAAACTAGTCCCAGCAAATGGATAAATGAATAGGTATGTTTTGGCTAGGTTCAAATACTTCTTCTTTCGTGTTCTCTAAGGAAGATCTGAAGTGATGGAGGAGAGGGCAGAGAAAGTAATTTAGCAATTCATTTACCATCTGGTCTTAGTACAAATGTTCATGAAAAACAGGTATTTGTGTAGTGGGCCTATTTTCAGATGTTGTTATTCACCATGGTTGCATAGATCCAATGATACTTGCAGTCAGATGAAAGATACATGGCACTTTAGCTATTAACCATTCTGTTAGATGAATGTGAAACATTCAGAAAAGTTGATCAGTGAAAAGGGGAGAAAAAAAGCAGTTTTTACCTGGAACTTCCTCCAATCCATAGCTGGTACTGTTGGGCTTGAAGCGGTCTGGTTGGACCTTCATATTGGGGCACAGCACGTCTGAGGAGAGAGCAGAAGAGCAGAATTAGATTGGAGTAACAGAGAATCTTATTTTGATCAGTTTGATCAAGAAAAAAATACATCTTTTACAGAATGCAAACCTATCCTAGAAACCTAGCTACATCGTTTTCATTCAATAGAATCATTAGTTTTAACTAGATGATTGGAGTTATGAAGGGCGTGTCCCATTGAAACGGGATATTTCATTGAAACTATCGGTAGATACTCCAGTAGGAGTACAGTGCCTTGCAAAAGTATTCACCCCCCTTGGCGTTTTTCCTATTTTGTTGCATTACAACCTGTAATTTAAACAGATTTTTATTTGGATTTCATGTAATGGACATACACAAAATAGTCTAAATTGGTGAAGTGAAATTTTAAAAAGTATTTGTTTAAAAGAAAATCTAATGAATAAATAATGGAAAAGTGGTACATGTATATCTATTCACCCCCTCTGCTATGATGCCCCTAAATAAGATCTGGTGCAACCAATTACCTTCAGAAGTCACATATTTAGTCAAATAAAGTCCACCTGTGTGCAATCTAAGTGTGACATGATCTGTCACATGATCTCAGTATATATACACCTGTTCTGAATGGCCCCAGAGTCTGCAACACCACTAAGCAAGGGGCAGCACCAAGCAAGCGGCACCATGAAGACCAAGGAGCTCTCCAAACAGGTCAGGGACAAAGTTGTGGAGAAGTACAGATGAGGGATGGGTTATAAAAAAATATCAGAAACTTTGAACACCCCATGGAGCACCATTAAATCCATTATAAAAAAAATTAAAGAATATGGCACCACAACAAACCTCCCAAGAGAGGGCCGCCCACCAAAACTCACAGACCAGGCAAGGAGGGCATTAATCAGAGAGGCAACAAAGAGACCAAAGATAACCTTGAAGGAGCTTCAAAGCTCCACAGCGGAGATTGGAGTATCTGTCCATAGGACCACTTTAAGATGTACACTCCACAGAGCTGGGCTTTACGGAAGAGTGGCCAGAAAAAAGCCATTGTTTGAAGAAAAAAATAAGCATAAAGGTATGTGGGAGACTCCCCAAACATATGGAAGAAGGTACTCTGGTCAGATGAGACTAAAATGTAGCTTTTTGGCCATCAAGGAAAACGCTATGTCTGGCGCAAACCCAACACCTCTCATCACCCCAAGAATACCATCCCCATAGTGAAGCATGATGGTGGCTGCATCATGCTGTGGGGATGTTTTTCATTGGCAGGGACTGGGAAACTGGTCAGAATTGAAGGAATGATGGATGGCGCTAAATACAGGGAAATTCTTGAGGGAAACCTGTTTCAGTCTTCCAGAGATTTGAGACTGGGACGGAGGTTCGCCTTCGAGCAGGACAATGACCCTAAGCATAGTGCTAAAGCAACACTCGAGTGGCTTAAGGGGAAACATTTAAATGTCTTGGAATGGCCTAGTCAAAGCCCAGACCTCAATCCAATTGAGAATCTGTGGTATGACTTAAATATTGCTGTACACCAGCAGAACCCATCCAACTTGAAGGAGCTGGAGCAGTTTTGTCTTGAAAAATGGGCAAAAATCCCAGTGGCTAGATGTGCCAAGCTTGTAGAGACATACCCCAAGAGACTTGCAGCTGTAATTGCTGCAAAAGGTGGCTCTACAAAGTATTCACTTTGGGAGGAGGGGGGTTGAATAGTTATGCACGTTCAAGTTTTCAGTTTTTTCTTGTTTGTTTCACAATAAAACATATTTTGTATCTTCAAAGTGGTAGGCATGTTGTGTAAATCAAATGATAAAAAAATCTATTTTAATTCCAGGTTGTAAGGCAACAAAATAGGAAAAATGCCAAGGGGGTGAATACTTTCGCAAGCCACTGGAGCGATGCATGCACCATTCCCAGCGGTGACAGTTTTAGACTCACACACACATACATACCTCACAGGCCTGGGATGGCCAAGTGATGCCAGTGGTGACAGATAGGAAAGGCAACAGCCCCACTCAGGGTTAGTTTACATTGGCAGAGATGTCTTTTTTATTTGTAGGAGGGAAGATCCCATCCTGACTTGTCTCTGTGTTGTTGCTGAGGTAACAGGTATCAATGCTGCTGACACAATGGGATGGGGTCCTTTGTATGATGTTCAAACTGGGATGGAAGCTAGTGGCTCAGTTGGAGACAGTGGAGGCTGGTGGGAGGGGCTATAGGAGGACCGGCTCATTGTAATGTCTTGAACGGAATACATGTAACCATATCAAACATATGAACCCATATGTTTGACTCCATTCCATATATTCCATTCCAGCCATTACAATGAGCCCAGCCTCCTATAGCCCTTCCCACCAGCCTCCTCTGGTTGGAGAAGGGGTATACTGTAAATGTACTGTACATTTCTTTGCCCATCTCACTCTACTTTCCTGGAATGCTGCATGGTTTGTTGTAGGGTGTTCATGTGCAAAAACAGGCATATTAGAGACACCAATTCTCATTCCATTGATCTCTATTAGTAAAATCTCTGAAATAGTTGTCAGCTATGATGACTGAAAGGAGAGCAGACACACTGACACTAAAAGGTGCTGAATGTGAAATTATTCAAAATTCCTCAACTTGTGTAAATATAGTCCACATAGTTGTGTTAAGGCCAGAGGAATTTAGTTTTAACTCACATTATTGCCTTTGAACTGTGATGCTATGATAAATTGGCATGAGAGGAATTAACGGCACTTAACCAAATGTATTATTAATCTCAAGTGTGTGTGTGTATGTGTGTGTATGTGTGCATGCGTGTGTGTGGTGCATGTGAACTTGTGTGTGTGTAAAGCAGGCAGAAACCCAAACCGCGGAGCAGATTGTGTCTCTGATGATCGTGCACTATCAGACCCTGTAATTTTCTTTAATTGCGGATATAAAAAGGACTTTGTTGAGTTAAGGAGGCTTTAACTTTACTATGGACGGGATGGCTCCGTCTCTTGACATGCCCTGTTCTTTCTAACTGCAGAGTCAAGTGTATAATGTCCTGCGAAAATTCAGGTAGACAGTTTATCCCTGGTAGACTGTTACAGTGTGTCACAGTGTTCGTGCCTGGCTGCCATAATAAGTTGTTTACTGTGGCAGGAAAGGAAATAAGCAACCAATCACTTCTACATTTGATGTGGTGTCTATCTCTGTGATGTGGTGTCTATCTCTGTGATGTGGTGTCTATCTCTGTGATGTGGTGTCTATCTCTGTGATGTGGTGTCTATCTCTGTGATGTGGTGTCTATCTCTGTGATGTGGTGTCTATCTCTGTGATGTGGTGTCTATCTCTGTGATGTGGTGTCTATCTCTGTGATGTGTTTTATGTTGTTTGATTGTTTGTTTGTGTATCCTTACTTGTTCAGTTTACTTGTGATTTTATTGTTTTTACTTTTTACTTTTAAACTTTTATTTTAAAGGAAAATTCCACCCCAAAACTATCTTTTGGTATTTGTTTCATTAGTCCATTGCTGATATAGTCCCAAAATGTTTTAGATGTCAGCAATCAAGTTTTCAAGATATATATATATAGAGAGAGAATAATAAAGAAACCCTGGAATGAGTAGGTGTGTCCAAACTTTTGACTGGTACTGTATATACACACCTACTCATTCAAGGGTTTTTCTTTATTTTTACTATTTTCTCACGGGTACTATATATATATATATATGGTACTATATATATATATATATATATATATATATATATATATATATATATATATAATACAGAAATATAGACATTATGATGCATTTTGCATCATAAGATGCTATATTGTGAAAGTTGCATGTCTTGAAAACTTGATTGCTGACATGCAAAACATTTTGGGACTATATTAACAACTGACTAACGAAACAAATACAAAAATATAGTTTTGGTGTTGAGATTTCCTTTATTTAAGCATTTCCAAACATGTAAACCAAATAGGCTTTGCTGGTGGTTATAGGATGTCTTTAATTCAGTTTTTAAAGAGATGGTTGGAGTAATACTACATACCTATTGTGGCCAACAATTACAATGCTAGCTTTGAAAGGACAGCCGTGCGTCACTGTGTTTTAAGATTCAGCCATAACTGAAGGTCTGAGACTCTGCTCACTGCAGAACTAGCCACTCCCTCTCCTTGTGGCCCAACAGCTATAATTAAGGGCAGAGCCCTTAACTTTTTTGGGCCCAGTGGTATCTCATAGGCCTCATACACCAGCAGTAATATACCATGCAAAAGCAGCATGTCCTAATCAAGTAGAGCTGAATCTGCATTGTGGGGTTCACCATACTGTATATCTGTTGCTGAGGGACAAGAGAGAGCCATGAGAAAACAAGTGTTGAAAACAAATTGTCTCACCATTTAAAAAGAAGATGGAGAACAAGCTATGAAGGGAAAATACTGACGTTTTGGTGCAGGTACAGCCGAATAGCACGTAAATATTATTACGATACTAACCAGGTTTCCAACCAACCTTTTTATGAGAGTGAAGTACAGTACATGTTGGATACATTTTTTTAAGACAGGCCTGATGGAAACAGAAAATTGGTCGGTAAACTTTCCAAATGTTGACAAAATAAAATAGGCTAGACAAGGTAGGCTAGATATTTTTATGTTGATGATCAAATTAATTATTACAAAAATGGCTGTGGAAGCATCTTTATTCGCAAATATTGATATAATAACTATCATATCGAAGTAAACTTAGTCACACGATGATGTTGTGTGTGGTCCTCCCACTACGACTCCGGAAAGCATGCAGTTTATTAGACTACAGATGAAATAAGTTATGATGTACTTCACAGGGTGGTGAAAGTGCAAGGTGATGAGATTCATGCTCCTTTTCAATAAATATCCAGGGTCTTATTCTGGTGACATGATGATCGAGGCTTGGCTGCCATTTAGAACAATTGAAAAAGATTTAGCTCTTTTTGTCCATAATAATCTCATCATGTAGGCTATACCCACACTGTATCTGTGAGCTGTTGGCTACAGTGCACGTGCCAAGGCCAGAGAGAGCACATTCCCTATGTAACGCAACATTCACAACATAGAGTTAGAAATGCGATTGAAACCCATTTAACTTGTTTTTTGTATTTGGTAGATGGGAATTTAACTGCAAAAGTTATTTTTATGTGCGCTACGTCATCACGCACAGCCTTTTATCTGCAACATGTCAATTGCATGGAAACACATTTCTGAGGGGGAAATGCGCATATAGTTTTCATGCAGATTTTAGAACGTTCGTATGAAAATCTATCGGCAATTGGATGGAAACCTAGCTATTGTCCACCATAATGTTGAGATATATTGTCAAAAATAATATCCCAATATGTAACTGTATCGATTTTCTTTTGCGCCATCACTAATTAACTCTGGGAAAGAGATATCTGCGGAAGAATGGAAATGCCATGTCATGGATTGCGAGGTCATGCAAGGTCAAGTGTGTCCATGCTCTTGTATCAACAGGAAACATAGTGGATCAGGTGATGGGACTTATTTAGCCTGTTGTTTATTATTAAGTTGAACTAAAAACATCTGTATATGATATAGAAACATTTGGTTTAATTAAATAAATAAAATGCTAACTCCTACAGGCCTTTGGTTTCCAGACTAGGTAGTCTAAAGTGTTATTGCACTTTGCTCAAATCTAAAAGCATAATAGCCCTAATTTGTCGAGTGGACTTCTATGGTTCCCAAAAATAGAATCCAAAACATTCAACTGAAAACAGGCTCTAACTAAGGAGTGTACCTAATTCAGTCAACTGTATTACCTCATAAGTACAATTATGGCTGTTGAATAGTCTTTGATTTGGCAAACACGCCTTTCTCGTTCACTGAGGTTTAGTTGAGTTAAAGTTAAAAGGTTTCTGTGTTTATATATATATTCTCCCAGCACTGTGTTTAACGGTGGTGGTAATGTTAGATGAAAAGGTGAAAACATACAACGTGGAATTCATAAACTGCTCTTTAGGACCTACTTGAAACTTTAGAACTGTAATTTTCAGGGCAAAAATAACTTGGGCCGCTCTGTGCGGTGAACACTTATATTCTTAGATACACTAACATGGAGATCCTAGAGATTACAGAAGGAACAATTTTGGGTGGCGAATTAACTAGTTGTCCAAGGTAAAGAGGTTCTGTGTAGTGACCCCCTGAGTACCCTTATCCCCATATCGTAATAGATCCTATGTCCGAAAGCATGTGCCATTACGACTAGAGAGGAATGTATAGACTGACTCCAAGGTGGGTATATTAACATTGGAATCTGCGGTCTCAGAGGGAAGGGTCAGGGTTAAGAGCTTCCAGAGGAATCTCCTAGCATCCTGCCAAACTCAACTGGTTAAAGTATCACTACACAAGGACGCCTGTCTGACTTAAATAAAGAATAGAGGCTCTGATTACAGTGTGATTCTGAGTTAACACTAAACACAGCTCTGAGTATTGTACTATCCTGTTGTGCTTTTTAGCAGTAAATGAGATTATGTGTGCATCCAAAATGGCACCCAATTCCCTACATAGTGCACTACTTTTGACCAATGGGGTGGCATTTCAGAGACAGGCTATGTTGAAATGATGGTCCAACACTTGTCTCGCGACGAGGCCCAAATCGCCAGGTACAGTCATGTGACCGTGTCATTTCATCTTCCTTATTTACTGTCAGGGTTTCAGGCAGGTTAGTGCTATTCGGCATCCATGGGACGTCCCTACCCTAAACCCTAACCAGAGTTTCTAAACCATACTGTGCTGTCTTAGCCCTAACCTTAACCTTAACCTATATCCTTACCCTAACCATAACCCTTCCCTAACCCTTTTTCAATGTCAACTTTAATAGGGTGACGTCAGAGTTGAGAGGTCCCAACGATTCCGTTGAGACGCTACAGTTCCAGGCACACGCTGCTTTCGTGTTCAGATCATTTTAGTGGGGAACGCAAAGTCTGGAGTGTGAAGCATCCAACCAATCATATTCCACCTCCTGTCCTGAACATACAATACATAGTCACTACTCCACTTTCCTCACCAGCCCAGAGCCATCCCAGACCACACACCTCACTGTTTTAGCATTTTAATACAGCACAGTATATACGTGTTGTTATTTTTAATTGCATTTGTAACATTTGTACTGAACGTTTCCCTGTCGGAGGATGTGTAGTAGTGTAGCTGGGTCCTGGAGAAGACATTGAGGTTAGAGTAATTCAGGCTATCCAGCGTTCCACACCTCTTAACCAAGTCACTGGGGCAAGTGGCCACAAAAATGTATCGGTCTCAAAAACTGTAATTTATGAGTCGATCTCTGCTTAACGCTCACGCCTCACATATATCATGTCACACCCAGGCAAAGACAAGGAAGTACAGGAAGGACCGTCTTAGTTGAGGGAAAAGGCCTAGTCGAGAGGGAAGCCAATTGAAATGGCTCATGTACTGTAATTGAATTAAGGTGTGTGGTGGAGTTTTGGGTTAGAGTCTTGGTTAGAGGTGTAAAAGGGTTAGTTTTGGAGTGTAAGTTCAGAGTGATATAGATTTAGATATCTTTAAAGTTCAAAGTCACAGATTGTATAGTAAGAAGGTGGAGGCTTTTGATTGATAGAAATAACTGCATTTTCAACTGAATTTAAGACCCAATTCGGATATCCTGATTGTGTATGTAATGTAGACATCTTGTTGGAATCTGTTTTCTCAAAACGGACAAACTAAAGAGTAAAGGCAGTCACAGAAAAATCCTGCACCTGATAATCTACTCTCACAGAGCCTCCTTCTCAGCCTGTGATTGGTTACTTACTCTCACAGAGCCTATGGGATTGGTTACTTACTTTCACAGAGCCGTCTCCTCAGCCGCCCTCTGATCTTGTCGATGGCGTTAAAGTCTGTCACATGGAACACGTGAGCGTTCTTAGGTTCCGCAGCGATCTCTTCGAGCTCCACCTTCAGAGCCTCCCCGATGCCCACTGCGAACATCCTCACCCCGGCCTTCGCCGCCGCTTTGGAAGGCTCCAACACATAATCCTGGCTCCTCCCGTCCGTCAGGAGAATAGCCACCTTCTGGATGCCCCTGGCGGCAGGCCTGGCCCCGGCCCGCTCTGTGAAGATGTTGGTGGTGGTGTAGCTGATGGCGTCCCCGGTCATGGTGTTCCCTCCCAGGTAGCGGATGTTCCTGGCGGCCCTCTTCACCTCGTCCATGGTGCTGTACCGTCCCAGGTTGAACTCTGTGGTGGGCCGGTCGCTGTAGCGTACCACGGCCACACGCGTCTTGTCTGGGCCCACGTCGAACGACTCCACCAGGTTGGAGACCCACTGGCGGATCTTCTCAAAGTTCTCCTTCCCCACACTGGATGACGTGTCCAGGATGAACACCAGGTCATAGTGCACGTTCTTACAGCCTGAGAGGAAGTGAATGGCAGTATGTTAGAAGTCAGACCTGAGGAATTCCCAGTACTGTACATAAAGATAGTAAGAACCAGGCTTTGGTTCAAATAGTATTTCATTTCTTTCTAACTACTGAAGATGGAGCAAGCCACACTAGTGCCAGGTGGGCAGGGTTTCTACTTTCAGGACTACTCCACTGCTTCCAGACAAGCTCAGTGTGGCTCAAAGTATATGAAAAAAAACTACTTTTGAACCAGCTATTAATAGCTGATGTCCTTACCTGCCCTGCTCTGAGCATCAACCCTCAGGCCTGAGAGCGTCAGGACCAGTATGACCAGGACCAGGGAAGCCCTGCATCCCAGTCGCAGCTCCATATCAGCCTCTGGTCTTTTGAGCTTAGGTTGTGATCACCATCAAAGTCTCCAACCTGTAGACATCAACAGGTCACCATTACAAACTACCAAGAAGCAGACAGGTGTGAGAGACTACTGGGCGTTTCTAGGGCCTTAGCCTCAATATTATCCTTGAGTATTGGAATGCAATATCATGTTAAATGTCTTCTAATTCCGATAAACAGCTTTTCTTTGGGGAATATTGATTTCACAAAAAGCTACGAATCCGTATGCAACTCTCATTTACTCATCGAGGTAGTAGTCAACGGATCTAAATGTACGCATCTCTTCTGGAAGTAGATTGAGGAACGTGTCAGTTGACGCTTTTAGAGAAGGCCAATCGAATCCTAGAGTGACTAGAGTGACTGGGAGTGAAAGGCCCTTGAGTTTTGAATTGGACAGAAATCAGTGGCAGTGCTCTAGTATTATCATGATGCTGTTGGAACACAAACACCAACTCCTCTAGAACTTCCTGTGTCACCATGGAGAGGTTACAAGGTGGTGTCTCTCATCTGTCATCAACCTCCTCTATATCTTTAAGTCATCCTTACGGGAAGAGTGTCTGTCTGATTTAGCAGCAGTGAACTAAGATCAGAGCCAAATACAGTATAATAAGTCCGTGGGCCCAATGCTACACTGTCATCAGAGGGCTAGACTAGTGGTGTGTGAGGAAAGCTCTGTGTGGCTTTGGTGTATGGAAGTCTGGTGATGTGGCAATGGCTTACCGTTCTCCTTGAACCTTCATAATGCTTTATTGCTGCTTTATCCTTTAACACTAAGTGTTATATAGATCTTGCATAGCAATGACAGGATAATCAAATCCAGGAATACAGCTATGTGAATGTTTTAGTGAAATGGAGGGAAACAGTGGAACCCATTTTAAAAAATGTGTTTGTGAACGTGAATGGGATTCCTACTAAGAACTAGGAACATGACCAAGTTAAGTTCTGTTCTCATACGATGTATCCTCTCCTGTCTTGTGTTCTACAGTTACATCACAGGGGAGTGCCCACAGCCACTTAACAATTGTGTGATGTCCTACACTTTGCTTGATTGTCCATTATCCTCCAGCAGCATGGTCAACATGTGAACACCCTGTGCAATCACCATGATGCTGGGTTAAACCTGTAGTCTGGTTAGTTTGGCAGCAGCTTACTTTATCTGATATACCACAGAGCTATTTATGCCCTGGAGCTTTCTTAGGTTTTACTGACACTATTAATGAGCTCAATACCTACTTAGTGAAATGGCTGCAATTGCTGTAATTAGTGTGTATTTAAAGCTGACAAAAATGAAAATATGTCTCAAGCGCCCACTCAATGCATATAGCCTACTGGAAAAGTTTTCAGACTTGTAAAAACTATCCACCCATCCACCCGCAATACATATGATAGGCCTACATCTTGAATAACTATTCAACAGATGGCTCATCTGAGAGATCAAATTATGAAACTAAGGAATACTGTACTGCTACTTTGCATTTAGCATAATTTTGTTCCATCAGATAAACATTTTGACAATACCGCAGTCCCTGCTGTCACCACATATACTCCCTATATCACGTAAGCTTTCAAAAAAGATTCAACATGTTGACTTTGAAATACTTTGAAATAATAAAAAATAAACAGATAAAAAACATTGGGATGTGACTTATTCAGCAGCCCAAGCCCCAATCCTGAGCCCAGATCTCCCCCGTACAAACTATGGTCTGTATCCTGCATGGGGCCTGTGCGTTTCCACCTCCTCTCTCAATGGCAGACCAGGGACTACGATCTAGATGTCTATTCCAGAAACCTGACCTCCATCATCCAGAAAATGATGTAAAAAACAGCAGGAGTTTTCCAGTCCAAAGGGAAAAAGGAAATTAAGATGGACATGGATCTTGTAGCTCCACCTGACGGAGCATCCAACACATGGCTCGTCCGAGCTCCTCTCACAAACAATTTATCACAAACTTAAAAATCTAAATGCACAAAAACATAAAACTACCCTCCAAAGAAACAATATAAATAGCCAGAAATAAAACCATTTTAATGGGACAGATTGATGAAACTTTTTACTGCAGTGGGCTAAATCAGGGTCACACAGTGTGTTTCTTGGGAGTCTTAAACAAATCTATTTTGAACAAAAGTATACACCTCACACACATGGTTATGGACTTAATAAAAGAAGACGTGTCAGATACAGAGTTTAAATGTATTACATTTTGAGTTTGCATCCCATTATTACACTTTATATCACAGAAGACGGAAATATAACAAACTGTTTGACATAGAAACACCGGATTTTCGGTGTTTAAAAAAAACATATGTTTATGAAAAAAATCTTAATAACATTCCACCCATGAGGCCAATAGGTCATTTGACTACAGGAAAGGCCTACTCCTACCTAGATTGCAGATCACTTAGTTTCACTGGAGGTCTCTCTCTCGCTCTGTGTGGCTCCTATCCTCCAGTTCTCACTTGTTCCTTAGCTCAGCATTAACGCACCATCCCCTATCCAACGGTAAATCCCCCAAATGTCTTCCTTTACAGGTGCGAAGAAATGTAATCCTAAAATCCACCGCGATGTCAATCCAAGTGTTGATAAAAAGTCCAAAGTGAGGTGAGCATCTGCTACAACCTCTTGGATGGGTGGATAGAGAGGGAGAGAGACGGAGAGGGAGGAGGGAGGAACTGACTGAAGTTGAAAGTGTAGGGTTTCGCAAGTGGACGAGGTGGCTTGTACTGCTCTAGCTAGCTGTTCAGCTCACAGACATAAAAACAACCCTGACAGGCCTGGTCAATTATAGACCAACCTTCTGGATATATTTTAGTCTCTTTTTTTTTCTTTATGGCTGCCGGGGCTGCGCCCATCTGAAGTGTTGCTGCCCTCAAACAGAATGCACACAGCTTCTCTCTCAGCCACCCCGCCTCCTCTGTCCATCCACTCCAACCCTTCAGCCATAACCCTGCCTCAGATATAGCCACAAAAGAGCTGCCCTAGGTGCCTGCGGAGGACCGTGGTGATGGGCGAGTGGTGGCCGTGGTGGGATGGTTCTATTCTAGCAGGGGACTTGCTGTATGGTGGTGAGGGTGTACTTGAGTCAGGAAAAGGATTAGTCTGTGCTTGAAGATTTATGTGTCTTGTGCTCCTCCTTGTGCTTGTGCTGTCTGTCTCTTATGTAGTAGAATTGGACAGCAATTGTACATTCTGAAAAGTGCTAAATGATTTAAAACAACATGGGGAAATGTCTGTTAACCATATGGAGAAGTAATGTTAACTTGTCAGTCATGTTCCCTGCAGGAGGGGGAAAGAAAGGGGAAGCAGTGGTCTTGTTCTCCAGTGTTTTGGTTTCTCTCTTTCCCTCTCTCTCTTAGTGAAGTTGTCAGATATCCTGTCAGAATGGCATGTCTCCCTTTCCCCAATAGCTGCCTCAGAACTCCTCTCCCTCTCCCAGTCGGTCCCCTCTGTGCTTTACACGTCTCTCAGGTTGAGGTGCCTTGTTTGAACTGGAAAGTGATTGATACCGGTAAGTGTATTAAAGTACACAACAGAGTCAACGTTAAAACAACGTTGTGTCCTGGTTGTGTGTTTGCTCAGGGGGAGTTGAGATATGTAAAAAAAACAAAAAAATGTACGATTCACAAATGCGTATGATAAAGGACAAATATAAGCATCCAACCAAAATGATTATTATTGTACATCATTGACAAATACATACATTGGACATAATGGCTATACATTCTGAGATCCTATTTGTGATTAACTTTGCAGTCAGTCAATCAGGGCAAGTGAGTACAGGCCTGTCTAACTACGAGGTGTGAAACGGTAAGGAAGTCTGGTGGTCGGCTTATGGTCTGGGGCAGATGGATATTGCTGTGCTACTGGTGTCAGACTGACTCATTGAGGGTTTTGGTCGTAGGTTCAATTCCCGCAGGGTTCACATATATATTCAAACAATTTATGAATTCACTGTCAGAATGCAGCGGGACTCAAGGCAGAAAGTAGTGTGTTAGAAGCCTCTTGTGTCGCAAGTCTGTCAATGAGAGCCTAATACGCCTCACTTGATCGGATGTAGAATGGTTGTGGAATGGTTGTGATGTGGTTTTGCATGTGTTTTCTCATTGTCAGTTCGTTTTGACATACCTGCGAAAACAATTGTACTTGAAATCTCACATGTGTTTCAGGAGACTTCTTCTTTTCTCTATGATAAACATACATTATCTAAATCACATTCCCATAACTACTGTCTGGAATGTCTACATCCAGATTTAGGGAATGATTTGAAAAGAAATGGGTCACCTCAAAACTTGGATGTCTAGACTAGAGCAGCATCGTCTCTGTGAGTGTTTCACTTGTTGCAGTGAGGGATTGCGGTTGTTCTGTTACCAAACACACATAGAGCGGTAATGCATGCTGATTGGAGGAAAAACATTGATTAAAGACATTCTTCTAAGATTGCATGTACTACAGGAATCTACTGCCTGACGAAGTAGCTAAGGTGCAGAAAGATGATAGAATGAACTGAAGGCCTAAATACACAGTACCCAAAGTGAGGGGTGGCTGTTTCAGAAAAGAAGGCATATTTCAAATCTCTTTATTTGCTGTTGTCAATCTTAACATCCGGTTACTGCTGCGGCTCTGTTGGTGAGCTCTGTTACTAATCCATGCCATTGTTTGGACTAGATAGAGCTGTTTCAGTGGTCGTAGATGAAGCCAATGTATCCATCTGATGAGACCTTGATAATAGTCCCTGAATGCAGGTCAGTTTCGCATAGCTTTACATAGCTATTGGGACGCTCAAATAGGATTATGTCACCTGCATATGCAGACATATTTCATCCAAAATATGACATCGAATAGCCTGTCAGGATGTCTACAATGGTTAAATGTAATGTATTACGAGCATCATCTTTTTATAAAATAATAAATAAATAAATATGTTTTTGGTCCATAATATACTTCTATATTTATCCTCTGTACAGTATACTGTACATATTGCCTGCCAGGGTAATTGGCATTGTAACTGGCTTGTTGCTTTGAATAGCAGATGCTGTGTGAAATAAGATGCAGGGGCTTTTCTATAGTAATCTCCAGGTGATAAGCACATGTAAACACACGACTTAACACTGTCAAGTCTGTTTTCGCTACTTCCTGGTCTGCTCAAAGGGAGTCAGGGGTTAAGAGGTCCAAGATCAGAGGTCAGAGGTCAAAGGACAGCGTCCTGGCGGTTTCCATTCTCCGGATGACTTTCCGGACACTTTCAGCGGGTTCTCCGGTGATTCCGGCCTGGCATTCTTCCTGGAAGTCTTCTCCAGTATATGACTGGCCTCCTTCAGGGCTTTCTCAGAGCCTTCTCTGTATTCTCTGCCCTCAGGGCTTTTCCTTGCTGGACACCTTGGGCCAGCTTGGCCTCTTCCCCAGGTAATCCTCCTGTTGACATGTTAGATTTGCTCTGATCCTCTTCGAGGTGCTCTGCCCTCCTCAGACGCAGCCTCCTCCCACCGGTATCCTGCTGGAATGTGCCGGCCACTTGGCATGCGCTCTCCTCGCCATGTGGTGCTACCACCTGCTGGGCCTGAGCTTTGGCACTGGTGGGGAGAGAGGAAGAGGGAGAGGCTGGTTTGCTGATAGGGGGAGGAGGAGGGCCTTTAACATTAATACCAGCATCTTCCGAGAGCCTGTCTCCTGTCTGTCTCTGGATTTGGTTGGCACGAGCTAGCTGCGCTCTCCTAACCTTCTGATGTCGCTGGGCCCTGGGTGCTGTTTCATTCAGCGGTAAGGGATGTGTGGCTGGGGTGGAGACACACTCTGCCGTACCTTTAACCAGTCCTGGTCCCTCTCCTCTCACCCCACAGTCCTTCACCTTCCTGGAGCAGGGTTGGGCGCCCACCGTCGTGTCCAGTTTGCGGGAAGCAGCCTTGGCCTCCAGCCCAATCCCCTTAATCTTCTGTCTCTGTGCCTTCTGTACCTCCCTGGGCAGCTCCAGAGGTGCCAGCTTCAGAGGCCGCCGCGGGGGCAGGTTCTTCCCCTCCTTCGAGCCAGGCAGGGGAGACCTGGACCTGAAGGAAGGAAGGAAGAAAGGAAGAAAGGAAGGAAGGAAGGAAGGAAGGAAGGAAGGAAGGAAGGAAGGAAGGAAGGAAGGAAGGAAGGAAGGAAGGAAGGAAGGAAGGAAGGAAGGAAGGAAGGAAGGAAGGAAGGAAGGAAGGAAGGAAGGAAGGAAGGAAGGAAGGAAGGAAGGAAGGAAGGAAGGAAGGAACGAACGAACGAACGAACGAACGAAGGAAGGAACGAAGGAAGGAAGGAACGAATGAAGGAACAAACAAACAAACAAACAAACAAACAAATGAACGATTGCATGAATGAATTAACAAATGTTTACATACTACATACCTGACCAGGAGCAAGGAGTCCGTTTGGGTGGCAGGGCCCTCCTGGCCTGGCGTGGGCAGCATGGCAGACTCCGGCATAAGCCGACCCACCATCACCCCCACTTCCTCCTCTTCCCCTCCCTGTGTGGCTGACAGATGGAGGGCAGGTGTTTTGGAATCACAGACGTTTTTAGGCGCCAGCAGGGGCTTCTGGCCAATGAGATGCATAATGCTATTTTTAGCCTGAGAGGTCAGCAGGTCTTCTGGTCGGGGCAAGCCCTGCGACAAAACACACATCACTCACAAATTAGAATCACGTACTCAATTACATTACAGGACTATCTAACACAGCCAATCAACACTGAAAAGCCTTCAGATGAAATTATAGCAAAGTATTGAATACTTATAAAGTAGACCTATCAATACCAAATACTGTATGCTCTCGAGGTATTGACGAACGGTTTGCTTTGTAAACTCGTTGTATACGTCTTGTTGAGTCTGACATTCCACTGCAGATTTCCACAAAGAGAGACAATTTAAAGCTTCAACCCACTCAAAAACATTGGCATAGGAATGGATCATTTATATTTCAATGATTTTTCTATATAAAACCTTGATATCAATAATGAAACATCTTCCTTGAGATTGTTTTCCACAGATCTCAATATTCTCGTCAGTTTTATGAGGAGCATTTTCTATTCTTTGTGATTCCTCAGTTCATAAAGACTGTTGAAGTATATATAAATACTTTAACAGTCTGTACTCAGTGGTCTATTACGTCGAACAATAAACAAATTCATCAGAAAACTAATCAGAATAGCAATTTCCTGAAGATGACAGTAGTTCACTAAACCTAGATCACAGCTCTCCTGTGTAGCTGTATGTTACAGGAACTGACGCGAGCACCAATCATTTCTTCCTCTTCTACATATTCTTGTGAAAATGTTATAGACTGCATATAACAAGCAATGTCAGATACTTTCACTGCGTGCACACACTAATAGGCATCATGCAGTGTGTCCTACTGCCAATGCACTGCTCTTTCCATGACATAGACTGACCAGGTGAATCCAGGTGAAAGCTATGATCTCTTATTGACAGCACTTGTTAAATCCACCTCAATCAGTGTAGATGAAGGAGAGGAGATACGTTAAAGAATAATTTTTAAGCCTTGAGACAATTGAGACATAGATTGTGTATGTGTGCCATTCAGAAGGTGAATGGGCAAGACAAAATATTTAATTGCCTTTGAACGGGGTATGGTAGTAGGTTTGTGCGCAGCTGGGTTTTTCACACTCAACAGTTTCCTGTGTGTATCAACAATAGTCCACCACCCAAAGGACATCCAACCAACGTGACACAACTGTGGGAAGTATTGGCGTCAACAGGTGCCAGAATCCCTGTTTAATGCCTTCAACACCATGCCCCGACGAATTGTGCTAAGTTGCTGGATATTGGTGGGAACTGGAAAACGCTGTCGTACATGCCGATCCAGAGCATCCCAAACATGCTCGATAGGTGACATGTCTGGTGAGAATGCAGGGCATGGAAGAACTGGGACATTTTCAGATTCTAGGTACAGATCCTTGCGACATGGGGCCGTGCATTATCATGCTGTAACATGACAATGAGCCTCAGGATCTCGTCACGGTATCTCTTTGGATTCAAATTGCCATTGATAAAATGCAATTGTGTTCGTTGTTCGCTGCTTATGGCTGTCCATACCATAACCTCACCACCACCATGGGGCACTCTGTTCACAACGTTGACATCAGAAAACCGCTTGCCAACATGACGCCATATACGTGGTCTGCGGTTGTGAGGCCGGTAGGACTTACTGCCAAATTCTCTAAAACGACATTGGAGGCGGCTTATGGTAGAGAAATTAACATTAAATTCTACGACAACAGCTCAGGTTAACATTCCTGCAGTCATCATGCCAATTGCATTCTCCCTCAAAACTTGAGGCATCTGTGGCATTGTGTTGTATGACAAAACTGCACATTTTAGAGTGGTCTTTTATTATCCCCAGCACAAGGTGCAACTGTGTAAAGATCATGCTGTTTAATCAGCTTCTTTATACGCCACACCTGTCAGGTGGATGGATTATCTTGGCAAAAGAGAAATGCTCACTTACAGGGATGTAAACAAATTAGTGCACCCAATTTGAGAGAAATACACTTTTTGTGCTTTTCGAACAGTTCTGGGATATTTTTCAGCTCATGAAACATGGTACCATCACTTTACATGTTGCGATTCTATTTTTGTTCAGTGCATATATACACCCAATAAGATACAACACAACTAAGAAGGGGATAGGTAGGTGATGATAATATACAGCTATAATACTTACAGGTTTGGCAAATTCCTCTTGCTTGAATCTTTGCCGAATAATTTCTTCCCTGAGAGAGCCCATGAGGAAAGGCTGTTGTTGTGCTGTGTATAGCACTGGGTTGAAGGCAGGGGATGGAGGACACTACAGTAAAAGGCAGGGAAGGTAGGTTTTAGTTGCCTGCTGACTGGCTGTGAGGTCATTAGTAGGATTAGGGTCAGCAGGCAGCAGGGCCATCTGTAATGATCCCAAATCCAGCTCAGGGACACCTGGAGAGAACCATGACTCCAAATGGTAGTGTTTTCATACAGGGTCAGGGTGATGGTACTGGACAGCAGTTTGCCAGACAGCCTGGAGACTGGTACTGGTTTCATCCTCGAAAACCATGACTCCACATTTAGCAGACCAGGGTATAACAGTGTGCAACAGTGCCACGTGCAGGATAGTTATCAAGTACTGTTTTCATTCTTTATTATTGACTGTAGCCTATTGACTAGAAAACGTCATGAGATCAATGGTATTTTGTTCAAATCTAATTTAGGAGTAAATCATAATGAATGGGGACTGGTAGTTTTGTATTGTTACCACTAGATGCCGCCACAGGACACTGAACTCTGTATCAACTGTGGATGTTTTAGTGTGTGGTCATTTCACAGCATCACTGGATAGAAGTCAAGTAGTAATTCCAGAGATATGGAATTTGGAGAACTTCTGAGGAAGCTAGGGATGTGTACCTGATCTTGTCTGTCAAAATATCAAAATAGCTCAGGGCTTGATTCAATCTATATCGCTGAAGTTCAGCGTTATAGTGCGCTTGAAATGTAATGGTAATTTCCGATTGAGCCGACATATGCAGAGTTTACCAAGAATGCAGTGTCTGCGAATGCGGGAACATTGCTATTACATTTTAATCACGTTGTAACACGGAACTTCAGTGCTACCGATTGAATCGAGTCCTTACTTTATTTCTACATAGACTGATAGAGAATTATTCGTTTGCTAGCTGGCAGCAGAGTATGGTATATTGTATGTGCCACTATGCATGGGAGTGATATAGGCTAGAAAAACAAAAGTGACTGTGATCTTGGTGTGATCGGTAGCCTATTGCATATGCCATGCAGTTACCTACTCACATTCCACTCCTGTGTAAATCTATTTGAACAGGTTAGATTAGACGTGAGACTCTAGTGTGCTGCCTGCAGGAGTGCCTGTATCTCTACATCAGTCTCAAACAGCAGCAAGTTTGTACACTATTTACCTCCAGTTTACCCAACTGCCACTTTTATTCATTGTCAACAAGGTGGTGTAGATTTTTGCTGGGGCTTAGGCACTGGTGGGCGCAGGCCCTCCCACTGGGGAGCCAGGCCCACCCAATCAGATTGAGCATTATTTGTCTTTTTACCTGAGCACAGTACTTGACTTGGGGAGTAGCTCACCGGAACTGAGTACCAGCACTAAACATTTTCTTCTGCTTGAGTTCCTGCACTTCCTTTAGAATATCAGCTCAAAAGTATTGAGGAGTTCCTGCACTTCCTTTAGAATATCAGCTCAAAAGTATTGAGGAGTTCCTGCACTTCCTTTAGAATATCAGCTCAAAAGTGTTGAGGAGTTCCTGCACTTCCTTTAGAATATCAGCTCAAAAGTGTTGAGGAGTTCCTGCACTTCCTTTAGAATATCAGCTCAAAAGTGTTGAGGAGTTCCTGCACTTCCTTTAGAATATCAGCTCAAAAGTGTTGAGGAGTTCCTGCACTTCCTTTAGAATATCAGCTCAAAAGTATTGAGGAGTTCCTGCACTTCCTTTAGAATATCAGCTCAAAAGTATTGAGGAGTTCCTGCACCTGAATATCAACAGTACCGGCACCCACAATGAGTACTGACATCTATTTGAGTCCAAGTCAAGCACTGGCCTGAACATGCATACACCATCAGATTGAATGCATAGTGGGTGGGACAACAAAGGGGAAATGTACCAAACGTGAAGGACACCATCCCACAGTTGTGTCAAGTTGGCTGGATGTCCTTTGGTTGGTGGACCATTCTTGATACACACAGGAAACTGTTGAGCATGAAAAACCCAGCAGCGTTGCAGTTCTTGACACAAACAGGTGCGCCTGGCACCTACTACCATACCCTGCTCAAAGGCACTTACATGTTTTGTCTTTCCCATTCACTCTCTGAATGGCAGACATACACAAACCATGTCTCAAATGTCTCAAGGCTTAAAAATACTTCTTTAACCTGACTCCTCCCCTTCATCGACAATGATTGAAGTGGATTTAACAAGTGACATCAATAAGGGATCATAGCTTTCACCTGGATTCACCCGGTCAGTCTATGTCATGCCTGGGCAATTATTTTCCATGGAGGGCCACATTAGAATATATTTTTGCCATCGCGGGCCAGAATCATATTACAGGATTATACATCATGTGTATGACTGTGTTGACAGATATATCTACTGTAAATCACAGCCAGATATGCTACTTATTTTATGCACAGAAATAAACCACATCCATGTTCTCCTTTTGGTAGGTATTTTCCTTGTTTAACATGTAATAAACTGCACAGAGGGAAAAGTACACTGTGCATAGTCTCTATGTCCTGGAAAGAGCAGGTGTTGTACAATCAATAGTAATAATAATAATAATACATTTTATTTGGCAGATGCCTTTCAGGACACTCAAGGACATCGTACATAACATCTAGTGCTGTACATTAAATCTATTTTATTTAAGCCTACGTAATGAATTTGAATTACGCTTGATTATTTACCAGGAAAAAAACAATATACTGTAAACAAATTGCTTATCAATTTCAAAAGAATAGGGGGGTTCTGGCACGTGTCACTTCGTACTGATACCATGTGTAGTAAACCGTAGCTATCGCTGTGTAGGCTAGGTTACACTGTGTAGGCTACTCACCGTTATCTACTGTAGCTAGCTAAGGCTCACTAGTCAACTTGGCAAGCAAAAACAAGTCAACTGGCCAACCAAAGCTCACTGTTACATTTTTTCAAGAGACCGTGAATGGAAGAGGGTGTTGGAGTATTTGCCAAGATATTTGATATCAGTGACTTGGCAACGAAGGGCCTCCAGTCCCCCTCTATATTAATTACTGATTGCATTGATCTAATCCAGGACCTTAAAGAGACTTTCAATACAGTCAAAGACAATGATCTGCACTACAACAATGTTTTCATTCAACACTTAGAAATCATGAAACACGCTTCTCCACTTCGACCATCAGTCCAGTGAAAGTTATTTCAATTGATGCTTCGACGTGCCTTGCAGGTAATAGGAATCAACAACTGGCCTATTACCAGTGTTATCATATAGCCTATCTTGAGCCTTGAGTTTTATATATAACTTTGCCCTGTGCTTCTCCACCCATTCACTATAGTTAGGCCCTATATAGGCTTCTGATCATTTAATTGATATCACACAATACATTGTAGGCGCACTTGATCTCCTGCACCCAGCAAAGAATTCACTCAGTTTGCATTTTGTCTCAAATTGATCTTGATTAAGAAAAGGTGGGTGACCACTGTTTAAGTCTGTGTAGGCTATGGGTGCCTATTGGGATTATTACTGTTATATCAGGGCATTATGTTCTACTCTCATAATCTATGAATAATAGGCCTACGGTTTATTTTGTGTAGGTCTTTGTGAGTCACATGTTAAATGCATGAGTCATGGATTTATGTAGGCCAACGAGACCATTTAGTCTGTAATGTGAAATCACATGTTAGTTGTGTGCGATCGATTACAGTAGGGCATAGGGTAGGCTATGCTTTTATGATCATTTAATGATGATTTGTTGGCCCTTCCATCAACTGATTTCTGCCTGTTCCACTGGATTTTAGTTTTCATGAATTCTCACATCATGGTGGTTTTCAGCCAGCTGGTTTTCTTTCAGGCAGTTTTGTTCCCAAACCTTCTCATTCATGTGCCATACACATCTTCCATCTTCCCAGTTAGTCATTCATGTATTCACTAACTTCCCAAACAATCCTACATAAAATAACATTTGTTTCTGTTGCACCATCAGCACCTGCTTGCTGATATATAAAACCCCTCCTCCGTCCACCCAGAGGAAACGTGGCTCTGCTTAGATGATTATTTGAGCTGTGGTGAAATTACAGGCTTAATGTTGAACGGAGAGCAGCAACACGAACGCCACCACCCCTCTAGGCTTTGAACTGAGGGCCACGACGCAATGCCACTCCAACGCCCTTCCACCCAGCCTGTTCTTATTGTCCTCCTCCATCCCTGACGTCTGTGGCTCTGGCAGTGTAATTAGCATGGTGTGGGATGAGGAGGAAGACACAATAAGAACAGGGGTTGAATAAATAGGACTGCAGTGATCACCACGCTCTGCTCTGCAGAGATCCCACCTACTGAAAAAGGGCAGGGGAGCATCCAGCGGCAGAACACAGGCCTCTTCATGAGCAACGCTCATTTTTCTGACTGTCAGCGTCCTCTTTCCGGCGCCTCCCTCCTGCATGTCTATACCCAGACTTTGGCTTAGCGGCCTAATGTGCTCTTCTAGTGTGCAGGAGACCTGGGTTTGAACACCTTCTGTAAAACCACACACACAGTACAGTATACATTCATACGTATCTTCCCCAGGCATTGACAGCTATTTCCAGATATAGACTTTTAGTGAAATGTACAGCCTGTCACTATTATTACACACATACCGTACCTTCTCTTAGTCAATATGGCTTCTCAGTGGATGTAGTGATCGTCTGTTGAATTAGGTGTGGACCAAAGCGCAGCGTGGTAAGTGTTCATGTTATTTTTATTTAAACAGAACACTAAACAAAATAGCAAAAGAGAATGAACGAAAACTAAACAGTCCTGTCAGGTGCAGCAACACAAAACAGAAAACAACTACCCACAAAACACATGTGGGAAAAGGCTACCTAAGTATGGTTCTCAATCAGAGACAACGATAGACAGCTGCCTCTGATTGAGAACCACACCCGGCCAAACACACAGAAATAGAAAACATAGAACACAAAACATAGAATGCCCACCCAAACTCACACCCTGACCAAACCAAAATAGAGACATAAAAAGGATCTCTAAGGTCAGGGCGTGACAGTGCATCACTGTGGTTCTTTTACATTTCACACCAAGCTTGTGGAACTTTGGTGCTGATTTCTTTCTTTGTAATAAGGTGACTTTCTCAATACTTTTCTCAATCTCCTCTACACCCGTACATTGTATGAGACATGTATCGGCCTCCTGTGGCATTTCAGCACAACAGTCCATCTCTTTTGGGTTTGGAGTGAATTAAAGTACATTCGATATGTGTCTTGTCTGGTGCTTTAATTGCAAGCACACACAGGTTTACTCCAGTTAGTCTTTATGATCACAGAAAGAGGGATAGAGACTTAACTAAGTCAGTGAGTAAGATCCTCGCTGTCACCTTGTATAATGATTGGAGACAGGTGCAGGAATACGTAATAGGGGGTTTTATTTTCTCCAATCAAACAAAAGAGCGATGTATAAAACCATTAAACAAGTGCACAATAGCACGTAGCATGGAAGCCGATACAACAGCATTGGTACTCACAAGACCAATGGACATGGTAACAATAACCGACAAGGACAATAGAGAACAGAAGGCACAGATATACACATACAAATCAGGGGGAATGGGAACCAGGTGTGCGTAATGAGACAAGACAGTCCGGGGTTGGTGGTAATGAATCCAGTTCAGTGACACCTAGAAGGCCGGTGACGTTTACCTCCGAAGCTGGTGAACAGAGTGAGCAGCAGTACCAAGAGGATCCGTGACAGTACCCCCCTCTGATGCACTGCACTAGCAGCGGGACGACACCGGCCTCGGGGACAACCACAGGAACGTGGTGCGGGTCGGTCAGGGCACTGATGGTGAACATCCCTGGTCAGCGAAGCATCCAGGATGGGTGACCAGTGCGCTATCTAAAAGATTCCTGGCAGCTCCGGAATCAATCAGAGCTAACGGGAGTGAGGGGCTAGGGTATTCAGGGAATTTAATGGGAAAACACATTGGTTGAGTTGACAGAAAAGGAGGGGAGATCTTGCATCTTACCTGGGTTGGAGCAGGATAATTCCCTGGCTTGTCACCTTCGCCTATTTGTGGATAGAGGGCAGGTCGGGGAGAAATGACCCCTTTCTCCACAATAGGAGCAGAGGCCCAGATTCCTCCTTCTCCTACGCTCTGCCTTGGGCAAACGTGCAGAGCCCACCTCCATCGGCTCTGGCCACAGAGCAGGTGTAGCCTCAGAGTACGAGCTCACCCCCTCTCGGCACTCCACAGGGTGATCAAACACAGAGCGGAAGAGGAGGGTGAAGCGCTCGTAGGACTCGACCTCCGGTCCGCCCGTTTCCCAGACCGCGGCACCCCAGTCCAGGGCCCATCCGGTCAGTGCCGAGATGACTGTGGCGACCCTGTCTCTCCCGGAGACAGCCCCAGCGTAGCGAGCGAGGTACAGGTCACATTACAGAAGGAATCCCTTGCATCTCGCTGGCGCGCCGTCAAAGCCCTCGGGGAGGGACAGGAGTATTCCGCGGACCGGCTCAGATGGGACAGAGGCAGGTAGTGGTGTGGGGGCTGGTACCAGAACCGGTGCTGGAGACTGGAGGGACTACACATTTCCCTCCAAATGCAGGATGGTTGCCAGCACGCTGTCAATGGCGCTGCCGAGTCGGGAGACACAGTCCTCGTGATGCTGGACTGTCTCTACGATGGTCGACAGCTCTGTCTTTCCTGCTGTCTCCATTTAGGGGTCAGTTATTGTATAATGATTGGAGACAGGCACAGGAATACGTAATAGGGGGTTTTATTTTCTCCAACCCAAACAAAATTGCGAAGTGTAAACCTCTAAATAATACACAGGACGAGACCCGTATAACAAGCGCACAATAATACGTAGCATGGAAGCCGATACAACAGCACTGGGACTCACAAGACCAACGGACATGGTAACAATAATCTACAAGGACAGTGGGGAACAGAGGGCACATATACACACATACTAATCAGGGGGAATGGGAACCAGGTGTGCGTAATGAGAGAAGACAGTCCGGGGTTGGTGGTAATGATCCAGTTCAGTGACGCCTAGAAGGCCGGTGACGTAGACCACCAGAGCTGGTGAACAGAGTGAGCAGCAGTACTGGGGGAATCCATGACACTCGCTCACATTTATATCCAGTCTAAATCAGATTCCTCTCTGGGACGGTTGCCTCTAGATCATTCTGAATCGTAATGTAGAATTAGATCTTATTTGTCTTGAAGTGTCTTGTATTTTGATCAGTTTAGACGTCGGTGGTCACTCTCTCCGGGCTAGATATGTTCTCTCTCTTCACATGTCCTTAAGCCAACACTAAAATGACTTTTTAAGCCCCATCGTGTATCTGGAAACCTTGAGCAAATATGAGCTTCAGTTTGGGTTAGAGCGTCAAATTAGATGCCAGTCATATCCCTTCTGGAGGGGGATTCTTAATAAATGCACTATATTCATGAATTCATAACTTCTTCTTGGAGGAAAACCTAATTGCCCCAACAGGTAAGGTTTTGAACTCAATCTTTTAACTGCAATACTGTATATCTTGGTAAGGAATGAATTTGGAAATGTATGAGTTTATATAATGGTTCTTTTTTTTCTTGGCAGCGTAGTCTTCATACAATGTAGTCTGTCATGGGGTGAATAGTGAATACTGTACTTGGCTACTGTATGTCAGTGGGATGTGGCGACTGTGTTGGGAGCTGACCAATACAGCAGTGTTACAGTCGTGTTATAGTGAGGTTACATTCGTGTGACCAATACAGCAGTGTTACAGTCGTGTTATAGTGAGGTTACATTAGTGTGACCAATACAGCAGTGTTACAGTCGTGTTATAGTGGGGTTACATTAGTGTGACCAATACAGCAGTGTTACAGTCGTGTTATAGTGGGGTTACATTAGTGTGACCAATACAGCAGTGTTACAGTCGTGTTATAGTGGGGTTACATTAGTGTGACCAGTACAGCAGTGTTACAGTCGTGTTATAGTGGGGTTACATTAGTGTGACCAATACAGCAGTGTTACAGTCGTGTTATAGTGGGGTTACATTAGTGTGACCAATACAGCAGTGTTACAGTCGTGTTATAGTGAGGTTACATTAGTGTGAGACAAAACACAGACCACAGTCAGAAGGAAGAGTTTGAGGTGTGTACTACCTTGGCTGCTGTTGCTATGGGTGAATAGTGAATACTGCACTGTGCTCTCTCATATAGCAGAGGCATATACACTGAGTATACAAAACATTAAGAACAGGCACCTGCCAAATAAAATGTATTATTATTATTATTGAGTGTACAAACATTATCAACACCTGCTCTTTCCATGACATAGACTGACCAGGTGAATTCAGGTGAAAGCTATGATCCCTTAATGATGTCACTTCAATCAGCGTAGATGAAGGGGAGGAGACAGGTTAAAGAAAAAATGTTAAGCCTTGAAACAATTGAGATATGGATTGTGTACGTGTGCCATTCAGAGGGTGAGCAGGCAAGACAAAACATTTCAGCACCGTTGAACGGGGTATGGTAGTAGGTGCCAGGCGCACCGGTTTGTGTCAAGAACTGGAACGCTGCTGGGTTTTACACGCTCAACAGTTTCCTGTGTTTATCAAGAATGGTCCACCACCCAAAGGACATCCAGCCAACTTCACACAACTGTGGGAAGCATTGGAGTCAACATGGGCCAGAATCCCTGTGGAACGCTTTGAACACCTTGTGACCCAACGAATTGTGACCCGACGAATTGAGGCTGTTCTGGGGCAAAAAGAAAGGTGTTAGAAAGGTGTTCATAATGTTTGGTATAGTCAGTGTAGCTGACATTTACAGTAGTGTTACAGTTGTAGTGTTGTAGTAGATTTACAGTAGTGTAAGACCAGAGACCAGAGTCAGAAGTCAGAGGGTTTGGGCCGTGTGAGAAGGAGGCTCATAGTTTTTATTCAAGTGGTGTCATGGCTTCACCCAGGTCACCTGACCAGGAAGTCACCACACCAAATCATGCACACCCAAAAATGAAAACATAAACATAAATGGTTGTTTACTCAACAAGTTGCTCTTTCCCATTTATTGAAAAGAGAAAGCCCATACCGCTGCATGTATTGACATCAGGAGTTTTCCAAAACTGTGAAACAAAAATGTCCATTGAGTCAATTTGGTCATTTGTTTAACCAAATTGATAAAACGTGTCATGTGGAGATGGTATGCATTTAGCATTTTTGTAATGTTAAAATAAACATGGTACATGGCATTTGTTCATCAGACCTAAAAAATAAATATTCTATTGCAAAGGATTATTTTTTTATCTCAAGAAATTAGAGAAATTAATAAACAGTAACATGGAATCATACAAGTAACCCAACAGCCTTCTAGAGTTCATCATGACACATATAGTTGTGCAATATGTGTCTCTTTGTCCCTGTAATAGGAGAACTTGGCACTTTGGACTTCTGGGCAGATAGAGAGCTGGCCGGCACATGGTGATATCTGCCACATTAAGCCTCAGGCATTAGGAGGACATGCAGAATGCAGAAAGATCGGCCAATAACCACCTGAATCCAGAATACTTTCTGTTTCTGTGTGCACAGCTTGGAGGTAAAAAGCCAAATGTATTACTTCGAAAGAGCAGGGATAATTCAACAACTAATATAAATACCACAAGTCAATATCAATGTCTTTCGTACAATGTGTTTTATATATGTGTTAACAAACATCTGTTATCTGTTGACTCACTCAGCATTTAATCCATGCATGGTAATATGGCACATTTCCTGGTAAGCAAACCCCAGTTACAATTATTGTTTTACTCTCTTGTAAATCATTGTAAAGCATTATCATGTTGGCATCACCTCACTATGGTATGATCAGTCATTAAAAGCCAATATTGACTCATAATCAATCAAAATGACTTTAACATTGACTCTCAACCCTTAATATCCATGTGCATGTCCACCATCTATGCCAATAAATTACACATATAGTAGTTTAGCTAAATGTAAGAGTGATTTCTCCACCTATACCCATCATTCACCTCAATAATTCGACAAGCGTAGAACCTGTGGAAGTTCTGCCTAAATAAGTACTTTTTAAGTTGTAAATCAGCCGGCTTGTGTCTGTGTGGTTTGCCGAAAATAAGTAAATTTCTGCTTTGGTTTTGCATTTGTATGAAGTGTACATGAATCCTTAGAGATGGATACATATTTTATAAGGACAATGTTTGATTTATTTCTCAGACATAAAATGTGCCTACAGGTATAGAAACGTTGAAATATAGTTTTTTAAAGGCACATATGCTAAAATGTGTAAAAATGCTAACGCATCTGAGCTGTGGAAAGGCCGTTTTATTCCAAAGGATGAATACTTACAATATATGTACTGTACAGTAGATATAAAGTAGTCTGTATATTTACATATGCATTTCTAGGGTCATCTGAACATTCTAGAACCTTGGATGTTCATGTTTTGTTATTTTCATTTAAGACAGACACTAGGTATGTTTCCATTAACTTGTCCAGGGATTTTTTTGTCGACATAGAAAGTAGATGCAATAATTGTCTGCTAGGGTGCGTTTCCATTTAACTATCTTGTGTCGCTAAAAACAGCTGGACGTAATGACGTCACAGCTAAACCCCAAAACCTTTTTGCAAAAACCTAGTCTTGAATAAAAATGTATTGGTAGAATTGTTTCCATTACCCATTTAAGCAATTTCAGCATTAATAAATTGGCAACAGCCTGTATGCCCTCTCATCTATCTCTTTCATGCCTCAGGTAGCCCGCGAAAGTCAGCATGGATACTAGAATGCAATAATAGACTAATATGTTCCATAATAATTCTCATGTGCCAACATGTCACCAAGGTCTATGCACTCCTGTAGATCTGAAATAATTGGATGCGAAACTTGCCAGCCAACCATAAAAGCAAGGCGAAGCAAATCGGGCATTCTTGAAAGTCAGAATAATCCTTGTCTTGCAAAGAAAAATTATTTATATAGATTTTTATAAAATAGATGTTGCAAGCAGTATGCATTTAGAATTGTGAAGTGGACCTTTATAGTCAACCTACGTGATGACATCACTTTCCCCACGTACCTTCAAAATTATTCGGCAGTCATCGTTTCTTAAAAATTTGCCGCAACAAATAAAGTTAGACAAAGGAAACATCCTGTCAAACGGATAAAAATGTTGTTGATCTTTAGAAAAATGTCTCCAATATCTGCCGTTTTTATTACACATTGCAACGATTTTTTTGCGACATTTCTTTTGTTTAATTAACCTGTGTCAATGGAAATCTGCCTAATGGTATCCATGGCATTTATCCCTTTGCCCTGTTGCCGACTTAATTGGCACATTTTGTGCTTAACGAATCAATGCCGAGTATTGCATTGCTCCTTCATCTCGTCAATTTTCACCCATTGATTGCCATTTGACTGTCATTGAATTTCAATGTTTTGGATTAAACCCAAGGATAACATCATTGTATACATCTCAAATGCCTGTCATTGTGTTCGTAGGCTGAAGGCGTGTATATATTCTTAGTGACACAATTGAAGTTTGGACTCTTGGATTACACCTGTCATCAACATTAACATTCTTATAGAATAGCAGTGGTACAGTATCCTGGCCTGCTCCTCTATGGCTCGATACAGTGAAGATCTGTATGTGTGTGCGCGCGCTCTGAACCCACGCTGGTCTATAGTACAGGAAGCTTCGCTTAGTAAGATGATGCATCTCAATATCCTTTTCCTGGAAAATGTGTACTATTTAAAAAATAAATTGATATGTATTGTTTTGTTTGGCAGGTGCATTCGGATTTCCGGGATATCTTTTCGTGATTTGATTCGGGGACCAGAACCTAAATAGGCTATCCATTCAAAACCTGAGAGCAAAGGTCATTGTACAATTTTTCAGAATGGAAAAAAATGGAAAAACAAATAAGCTGTTTAGCCTACACTATACATCATTACTTTTAAATAAATTAAGTATATTTTTAAATCATTATTATGATTATTTGCTATCAAAATTCAAATAAATTGCAAGGTTATTATTATTTTTTCTCATACATCTATATGCATACCAGTTTCACAAGTACATGCACATAGCAACTTTTTCAAACTGGAAAGCCATAAAACCCTTGTTACTCCTTTTCTCATCCTCATATTTTACACAATCTGAAATCCAGAAAGAAAACATCTACAGACACAAACCATAATAATACCAAATCTGCTATTTAAAAAAAAGAAACAAAAATGAAACACTCATTTGATGACTTCTAATGCACATGCTAAGATTGGCAACAATATTTTGGCATGATGTTCTGTAAATAAATCATTTTGCTTTTTTTCCTAGATAGAATTGCTTATAGAAAATAATACCTGATGCTTTTTAAGTCATTTCAAAAGCACTTAACTGCAATCATTTTAAGTTAAGGTGAAACAGGCATACTCACTTTAAAAAAATAGCATTTCTCCATTACAATGCTAAGTGTGCATCATTTGGTACATTGTTACCAAGATCCTATACTATTTTAATGAGCCGGCAATAAGGAAAGTTGTAATAACATCTGATGGTTCTGATTTGTATTTCTCAGATGGGACAATTCCCTGGGACAATAAGTGTCCATGCTTCATGCGTTGAATCCCTCACAAGAAAATAAAAAAACACAATTCATGTCCAAAAGGTTTTCCATATCTTTCCGAAGCTCCTTCCTCTTCTGTCAATCCCTATGAATCGCTTCAATATATTACATCCTTAGACCAACCAAAAGAAACAAAACAAAAGTTCTAAAATAAGATTTGGTTAGGAGCAACATTGGAGATGCATTGTACTTGTATATAAAAAAGGAAAGCTAGGAGTTGCCTGTGTAGATAGGCCAACCCAGTCTGATGATCTGTTCCATTTCAACGTTTTACCATTTAGGCAAAAACGTTGAAATGCAACATATAGTTCAAAACACTATGATGCACTAGGCTCAGATAGATTTCCTTCTCTTCATGAGTCGGCGATTGTCTGTGAAGCTGTGGAGGCCTGGGGAGACTGAGCTGATGGGCGAGGGGAAGAAGCTGTTCTTTAGGGTGCTGGGAGAGATCTCCTCGATGCGGTACGACACCGAGTGAAAGTACTGGTGGGGGTTCAACTGGGAACTAAAGGAGTTCTGGTGAGAGAAGGCACATTCTATCCCTCCTCCTCCTCCCCCCATCCCTCCCCCTACTCCCATCTCTCCCCCACAGCTACCAAACTCATGTGAGTGGTAGTTCATGCAGGAGCAGACAGATGGCACATCGGTGACCTCGGAGCAGAACTGGCCCTGCGTTTCCCTGCGCCTCCTCCCTGCACCTCCTCCTCTCCCCAGCGTCTCCTCCTGAATGTGGATGATCATGCTGTTTCTGTTCCCCGCCAGCGAGGCCCTCTCCTCTGCGTCTCGCCTCTCGTCCTCACTGTTCATGGTCAGGAACCTCAGCACCACCAGGTTGAGGAAGGCTCCTATGACAGTCAGGCCCACCAGGATGTACATGAAGCTGAAGGCCACGTACAGGGGCCTCCGCTGCAGGGCCCGGTTCTTCTGCAGGGCCACAAAGTCCCCGAAGCCGATGGTAGTCAGTGTGATGAAGCAGTAGTAGTAGCTCTGGAAGAAGCTCCAGTCCTCGTAGTGGGAGAAGGCGGCCGCCCCGATGCACAGCGTCCCGATGCAGGAAAAGAACCCCACCGTCACCATGTTCTCCATGGAAACATCGGTGATGTGCATACCACAGCACTTCTTGATGCGCTTCAGGAGGGACTTGACAAAGGTGTTCATCCTCTCGCCCAGGCTCTGGAACATGACCAGGGTCAGGGGTATCCCCAGGACGGCATAGAACATGCAGAAGGCCTTCCCCGCGTCTGTGCCGGGAGCTGCATGGCCATAACCTGCAGGGAGACAACAGACCACAGTCACCAGGATGTAATAGTACAGCAGCATGGTAGAACAGCATGGTCATACCCTGCAGGGGAGAGAAGACACAGACAGTGATCAGGACCTAACATCTATGGTACAGTAGTATGGCAATAACCTGAAAGAGAGACAACAAACCAGAAACCGGGACCAGTATGTTACAGCGATGGCTGGATAACTGCCAGGGTTGGGCTCAATTCACTTTTCAATTCAGTACATTCAGCAAGTCAAATAGCTCATTCATTTCCTCAATTGATTGAATTAAAAATAGAACCCAGCCCCACCAAGCCACTTATCATCAACTCAACTGTCCCAGTTGGCTTTTAGATTTGTTTACAGATAGTACCCAGCGAAAAATCTTCAAAGCATCCTGATGTCCCTCTGCCAAGATGGCTATTGAATAAGAGCTGAGCTCCACAGACAGGGCCGGTATTGAATAAGAGGACAGCACAGAAATGGGTCCAGTCATTCATCTGAGTACGGCCCAATGATTATAAGGTTGTCCAATTAGTGGGAACTTTCCTCTCCCAGTCCTGTGAGCTGCAGGGAAGTGTGGGAAATGTAGGAGTTATTGGATGAGGAAGGAGTCGTACAGGAGCCAATAAGGCTTTTAGGATAATTCAACTTTATCTTTAGGCTTGCAGTTGCTGACTCAAAGACACACACTCACGTGCGCGCACACACACACACACACACACACACACACACACACACACACACACACACACACACACACACACACACACACACACACACACACACACACACACACACACACACACACACACACACACACACATAGACACATACTGTAAACCCAACCTGTGCTCATAACTAAAAAGATAATAATTGTGTTGTTGATCGTCCAGATATGGAATATGATTAGATCTAACACAGATGTAGGGTAGGCTATACATGCTTTACTATACAGTACAGTACAGTATATGAGTGGTTTTGAATATGAAAGGCAATGCTGAGAATACATGTTCCATTTCAGTAATCCATTTCTGCTGTATCCCTAACAGACATAGTATGTAGGTCTAACTCACAACAACCAAAGCTGTAGCCAAATAAAACCCACCATTCTTTTACATGGAAACAACTGTTTTGACAAAGATACATTACTCTCCTACTATTTTTCACAGACCCGTTGTAACCTGAACTAGTCCATTGGCCTTTGTGTTTCTTTACTATTGATTTCATACATTCCCTGATGGATGGCATCCACCCACTCAAGCACGTGAGGAATGATTCTATTTATAGGCTCAGTACTAGATCTATGTGATTTGTAGCAAGCAGGGAATGGGACTTTATGTGCATATAAAGTGTGCCCCCGTGACCCAATATGCTTTACTCCTGCAGCTTCTCTGGACTAGATTAAGTAGGTAGCAGATTAGGGCACACAGTTCACAGTGTGCATTGTATTTAGACTTATTTAGCAAGCAAATGGAAGGGAAAACTGATTTGAAGATCTACGCTACCTAATACACAGAGCATTCAGAAAGGATTCACACCCCTTGACTTTTCCACATTTTGTTGTGTTACAGCCTGAATTTAAAATGGATTAAATTGAGATTGTGTCACTGATCCACACACAATACCACATACTGTCAACGTAGAATTATGTTTTTAGAAATGTTTACAAATTAATTTAAAAAATGAAAAGCTGAAATGTCTTGCATCAATAAATATTCAACCACAAAGACCAGGAAGGTTTTTTGATGTCTCGCAAAGAAGGGCACCTATTGGTAGGTCGTTAAGAAAAAATGTGGAGTTTGAATATCCCTTTGAGCATGGTGAAGCTATTATTAATTACACTTTGGGTGGTGTATCAATACACCCAGTCACTACAAAGATAAAGGTGTCCTTCCTAACTCAGTAGCCGGAGAGAAAGGAAATCGCTCTGGGATTTCCCCATGAGGCCAATGGTGACTTTAAACAGTTACAGAGTTTAATGGCTGCGATAGGAGAAAACTGAGGATGCATCAACAACATTTTAGTTACTCCACAATACTAACCTAAATGACAAAGGAAATAGAAGAAAGCCTGTACAGAATGAAAATATTCCAAAACATGCCTCCGGTTTGCAATTAGGCACTATAGTAAAACTGCAACAAATGTGGCAAAGAAATTCACTTTATGTCCTGAATACAAAGTTTTATGTTTGGGGCAAATCCAACACAACACATCACTGAGTACCACTCTTCATATTTTTATGCCTGGTAGTGGCTGCATCATGTTATGGGTATGCTTGTCATCATCAGGGACTAGGGAGGTTTTTAGGACAAAAAGGAAAACCTGCCTCAGTCTGATTTCCAACAGACACTGGGAGACAAATTCACCTTATAGCAGGAAAATAACCTAAAACACAAGTCCAAATACACACTGTAGTGGCTTACCAAGACGACATTGAATGTTCCGGAGTGGCCAAGTTACAGTTTTAACTTAAATCGTCTTGAAAATTCATGGCAAGACTTGAAAATGGCTGTCTAGCAATGATCAACAACCATTTAAAAAAATAATTTTAAAGAGAATAACATTTTGTACAAAGTTCTTAGAGACTTACCCAGAAAGGCTCACAGTTCTAATCGCTGCAAATGGTGATTCTAACATGTTCTGATTCAGGGGTGTGAATATGTATGTAATTAAGAAATTTCTGTATTTCATTTTCAATACATTTTCAAACATTTCTAAAAACATGTTTTCACTTTGTCATTATGGGGCATTGTGTGTAGATGGGTGAGAGAAAAAAGTCCTAATCCATTTTGAATTCAGGCTGTAACACAATAAAATGTGGAATAAGTCAAGGGGTATGAATAATTTCTGAAGGCACTGTCTCTCACCAGATACAAAACTTTGAACTGTCTGCCCCCAACATGAGAAACCAAACATGATAATTTACAATTAATGTACACATATAAAAAACGAAGGTCCGGCTTCCAGGACCAAGATTAAGCCTACTCCTGCACTAAAGCTCCATGAACCCAGCGCTTCTGCAACGAAATGCCTTGTGTGATATATACAAATGATTAAGTATGTTGTTCCACGAGGTGAAAAGTTTAGCACTATGAAGATATCCAAAAATGTTACGCTGAAAAATGGTGTAACGGCAGCTATGACTGTGCCTTCATTCATATGTTTATTTATTCATGTTCCTACCCCAGTCCTCTCAGTGATACAGTAGACATGTGGTATTCATAAAATGAATGAACTGCATTATTAACCCAGAGCCTGGTACACTGTTCTGTCTGAACAAATGAAACACAGTTATTCTATCAGACTGATTCTCATATTCCTCCTCGAAGTTTCTTAAAAGTGTATGTCAAAGTTCTCCAAGCAGCCACCAAAAGAGTTGGATGGCTCACTTGCATCTGATAACAGAAAGGTGCAAATCTCACATTGTCAGTAGGAATCTGTCTTGCTCCGTTTTGCACCACATCAGTGAACCTCCACAGCTCGGTCTATCTCTCAACACAGACAGAGAGATGACTGAAAGTGTTGTTGAACACCTGCCAACTAGGATGTAGATCAGTTACAGTGTATGGCGGTGTGTTGATGCTGATAGTAGAAGTGTGATATTCATTCAAATACAACGAGGGCCCCAATCACAACACTGATACGACCATATTACTCAGTTCCAGCAGCATTTACGTCGACATCTCTAGCTTCAAAAGTCCATGAGAACCACCTTTGTTACAGCAGCTAGCTATTAGATTTTACTAGAGATGATCTGTGTACACTCCATCCCCTTGCTGTGCTGCTCCCCTTGCCAGTGTTTATTCATCACCTTTAGATGGATGTTATTGATTTTATCACCCTCATCTTCATCAGCTCTGTGTTCTGTCTTTCAATCAAGTTGGGAGAGAAAACACCTTCTAAGTGATTACATGGATTTTCTGAGACCAAACTGAGAGCCAAAACCAACACAAGTTGTTTGGGCATTACCAGGAGGATTGTGAGGATGTTCTTAACATAATTGCTTCATAACATTTCATTGCAACTATAAAGACAGGAGCTAGCTAGATAACGTTATTCATAGCCTATTCATAGTGTTTTTTAAAAAGTGAAACATCTCTGGATGGGTCTTTCCAGCTATTACATCGTGTACACCTTCTAACAGCAGCAAACAGCTGTCTTTGTTCCCTCTTGCACATTCAACAGCCTAATTAATATTGATTTTAATGGCTCAAATTATTCCTGGGGAGTAATCAGGTGGTAATGAGTTACATTGGCAGATAGACATGACGATGAATGGATAAATCATATTTGATTTATGGCACTACTTTATTGCTGTGCTGAAATTGGCTCAACACCGTCCACTAGGTTATTGAGTAACAAGTGCGTCTGATACGTGCGTCTGATACTGTACTCTTACATAACCGAACCATCAAAGCTGTCCTATTTAATACAAAGGCATGTATTAGATATTGATACAATCATCTTTACCACTTCAGACACTGTGTGTGTGTGTGTGTGTGTGTGTGTGTGTGTGTGTGTGTGTGTGTGTGTGTGTGTGTGTGTGTGTGTGTGTGTGTGTGTGTGTGTGTGTGTGTGTGTGTGTGTGTGTGTGTGTAAGGGTGTGTGTGTGTGTCCTGCTACTGACTAGAGGAACAAATAAGACACATTTATGCTCCTTCCCTCTGTCCCTGCACATCGTTTGAAGGCATTTGTTTCTATAATAACAGTCATGTACAACCATGCTGTTGTGCTTTCCTAATAAACGAGTGCATCTGTAAATATAGCGTACAGTAAAATATTGTCTCATTTTGCAAGATTGTCAGACCAGAGGGATGGTTGTCTAATTGTTGTAGTAATGACTTGGTTCATAGAGAATACACTGTCTTCTATAAGCTGGCCTGATAAAGTGCCTGTTTGATGTTGGATACTTGGTTTTGTGTTGCTGTGTTGGACTCTGTGATTGGATACTTGGTTTTGTGTTGCTGTGTTGGACTCTGTGATTGGATACTTGGTTTTGTGTTGCTGTGTTGGACTCTGTGATTGGATACTTGGTTTTGTGTTGCTGTGTTGGACTCTGTGATTGGATACTTGGTTTTGTGTTGCTGTGTTGGACTCTGTGATTGGATGCTTTGTGTTTTGTATTAGTGCTAGACTCTGATTGGAGACTTGCTGGACTAATTTGTTTGTCCTGCTATAACGACTCCATTACCAGTTGTTGTCAAGGGAACCAACACATTTAATCTGCTGAGCAGAGACCTGTGTGTCTATGTGTGTCTGTGTGGGTGGGTGTGGGTGGGTGCCTTTGTACGTGGGTGTTTGTATGTGTTTATAGATGTGTAACAGTGATGCACTTGACTATACAATTGCTGAATACTCCCCTGGGCCTTTATATTTAGCAATTTAACATGGCACTTACAAGACTTCTATACAAATCCATACACACTATGTTGGTCAAGTCAAAGCGTGTGATACCTCTTTGATATCAGCAGGATTATCCAATTTAAACATCATGGTGCTAATCCTGTATCTCCTCATCTTTGCTCAAATATTTCAAGGCAAGATAATCAAATCAAATCAAATGGTATTGGTCGCACACATATATTTAGCAGATGTTATTGCAGGTGTATCGTAATGCTTGTGTTCCTACCTCTAACAGTCAAACAATTCACAACAATACACACAGATCTAAAAGTAAAAGAACAGAATTAAGAAATCTATAAATATTAAGACGAACAATGTCGAGTCCGGAGTATATACAGTACCAGTCAAAAGATTGGATTCATTCCATTTTTTTTTTTACTATTTTCTACATTGTAGAATAATAGTGAAGACATCAGAACTATGAAATAACACATATGGAATCATGTAGTAACCAAAAATGGTATAATTGAGATTCTTCAAAGTAGCCACCCCTTGCCTTGATGACAGTTTGCACACTCTTGGCATTCTCTCAACCAGCTTCATGAGGCAGTCACCTGGAATGCATTTCAGGTGCATTACTTTAAGACATGAAGGTCAGTCAATCCGGAAAATGTCAAGAACTTTGAAAGTTTCTTCAAGAGCAGTCGCAAAAACCATCAAGTGCTATGATGAAACTGGCTCTCATGAGGACCACCACAGGAAAGGAAGACCCAAAGGTACCTCTGCTGCAGAGGATAAGTTCATTAGAGTTAACTGCACCTCAGATTGCAGCCCAAATAAATGCTTCACAAAGTTCAAGTACCAGACAATTCTCAACATCAACTGTTCAGAGGAAACTGCGTGAATCAGACCATCATGGTTGAATTGCTGCAAAGAAACCACTACTAAAGGACACCAATAATAAGAAGAGACTTGTGGCGGTGCTTTGCTGGTGACACCGTCTGTGATTTATTTAGATTTTGAGGCACCCTTAACCAGCATGGCTAACCCAGCATTCTGCAGCGATACTCCATCCCATCTGGTTTGCGCTTAGTGGGACTATCATTTGTTTTTCAACAGGACAGTGACCCAAAACACACCCCCAGGCTGTGTAAGGGCTATTTGACCAAGAAGGAGAGTGATGAAGTGCTGATGAGTTGGACTGCAGGGTGAAGGAAAAGTAGCCAACAAGTGCTCAGCATATGTGGGAACTCCTTCAAGGCTGTTGGAAAAGCATTCCAGGTGAAGCTGGTTGAGAGAATGCCAAGAGTGTGCAAAGCTGTCATCAAAGAAAGGGTGGCTACTTCGAAGAATCTCAAATATAAAACATAATTTGTTTAACACTGTTTTGGTTACTACATGAATCCATATGTGTTATTTCATAGTTTTGATGTCTTCACTATTATTCTACAATAGAAAATAGTAAAAAAATAAGAAAAACCCTGGAATGAGTAGGTGTGCCCAAACTTTTGGCTGGTACTGTATATATATACTGTATGTGATGGGAAGTATAGACAGTATGGATAGTATGTGGATAGAATATTTTGTATATCTGTAGAATACGTAGTATAGAATAGTATACAACAACAGTTGAATAGGATGGCATCGACTAGAATACAGTATATACATATTAAATGAGTAAAGCAGTATGTAAATATTATTACAGTGACCAGTGATTCCATGTCTATGTACATGGGGCAGCAGCCTCTAAGGTGCAGGGTTGAGTAACCGGGTGGTAGCCGGCTAGTGATGGCTATTTAACAGTCTGATGGCCTTGAGATATACGCTGTTTTTCAGTCTCTGTACTGTACTGTACTGACCTCACCTTCTGGATGGTAGCGGGGTGAACAGGCCGTGGCACAGGTGGTTGTCGTCCTTGATTATCTTTTTGGCCTTCCTGTGACATCGGGAGCTGTAGGTGTCCTGGGGTTCAGGCACGGTGATGCGTTGGGCAGACCACACGACCCTCTGGAGAGCCCTGCGGTTGCTGGCAGTGTAGTTGCTGTACCAGGCGGTGATACAGCCTGACAGGATGCTCTCAATGGTGCATCTGTAAAAGTTTGTTTGGGTCTTAGGGGCCAAGCCAAATTTCTTCAGCCTTCTGAGGTTGAAGAGGCACTCTTGTGCCTTCTTCACCACACTGTCTGTGTGGGTGGACCATTTCAGATTGTCAGTGATGTGTACGGCGAGGAACTTTAAGCTTTTCACCTTCTCCACTGCGGCCCTGTCAATATGGATGGGGGCGTGTTCCCTCTGCTGTCTCCTGTCCACAATTAGCTCCTTCATTTTGATGACGTTTAGGGAGAGGTTATTTTTCTGGCAACACTCTGCCAGGGCCCTCGCCTCCTCCCTGTAGGCTGTCTCGTCATTGTTGGTAATCAGACCTACTACTCATGTGTCGTTTGTAAACATGATGATTGCGTTGGCCACGCAGTCATGGGTGAACATGGAGTACAGGAGGGGTTGCACAGGGCGGGGTTCAGACCCAGGGGCCAGAGTTTAATGATGAGCTTGGAGGGTACTATGGGGTTGAAGGCTGAGAGTTAGGCAATGAAAATAAGTATTCCTCTTGTCCTCTTGTCTGTGGACCTATTTGGGCGGTATGCAAATTGAAGTGGGTCTAGAGAATACAAAACCCAGCACAGTGCTACTCATAACACCTCTCATACTGAGGTGTTGGTGAACCTGCTCTCCATGTCATTCCTAGCCATATAAAATGTCTTGTAATGTATGCACGCATGACTGTAAGTCACTTTGAATAAAAGTGCCTACTATCGAGGCCCCTCGTTGGTGTGCAGAGAAGGGTTAATTACTTGAGTAGTTGATAAAACTGATGTATTTTAGCTTGTCTGTTCTGGGAGGTTAATCCACCTCACATTATTCCAGTGGCCCGGAGACATTAATTGCCTGTGAGCCATGGAATTATAATGAAGGTCAGGACAGGAGAGTTGGACTGCAGGATAGGAGGTGGAGCAGCAGTTAGACTGCACAACACCTTGTGGATCTCTTTCTGAGGACCTGTCACCAGTCGCCACACTGACAAGAGCTAACTAACTATGAGCTAACTGCACTCCAGAACAGCATGTGCAGAGAAGACACTCAAACACTCCCTCCACGACTCTGGATGGCTCTATGTTGACACAACGGCCCAGAATGAAGTATCCTTAAATCACCATAGGAAACTTTCATTTCTGTTTGTTTGTAGTTCTGGAGAACCAGAGAGAGGTAGAGAGGAAAGCCAATGGAGATGAACTGAATGACATGAAATATCTCAATGGCAAAATAGTATCAATAGCCCCTCATTGCAATTGCTGTTGCTTGATATGGAAAGTTCAGTATGTGTAGTCTATAGTAGACTAATGCTTTGTGAAGGATGAAGCCAACGCTTGGAAGTATTTGTTTAATAGATATAGTTTCTCTATGATGAAAGTACAAAAACAATATCTGTCATCTCAGTTTACAGAAAACTTCCCACACACACTCTCAAACACAAACCAATATGTAGGGACGTACACACACAGTCGAGTGCGCACACACACACACACACACACACACACCAGGCTGTTAAGATATATACAGTATTACCTGCCGTTCAAACATCAAATTTGATCAAATCTTATTAGATAACCTTCTTGTCTACACCCACTCACCCACTCTACCTTTCTGCCCTACATCTCCTGTGAGGCACACACACACACACACACACACACACACACACACACACACACACACACACACACACACACACACACACACACACACACACACACACACACACACACACACACACACACACACACACACACACACGCACGCACACACACTTGTCTCATTGAAAACATAGGGGTTGGGTAGGTTATTATATTACAGCATTAAAGCACAGGTGACTCATTCGTCCCCTAACAACAACAAAGGAAAGAAAGACTTATAATGATGTTTTACTCATTTCCACCGTCTGAACACATGCTGGGAGCAGCAGGGTTTGAAGTGTTTGGTCTGAGGCATGATTTGTTTGTCTTTCTCTTGCTGGGTGTCTGGTGCTCCTAGACTGATGCCAGAAGGGCCACCCTGAGTTACTGAAGAAACACACAAACGAACATGTTGGGGTGTGAGGTGTCGCAGATGGTTCAGCACAGCACTTGGTACTAGGAGAGACAAATTCCGGGAACTTTCAATAAATTCCCTGGTTTTCCAGAAATTATGGTTGGAGGATTCTGGATTTCCTGCTTATTCCCTCCTGATTCCGGGAATCTTCCAACCGGGATAACCATGGAATTTATTGAACGTCTTCGGAGGTTTGCAAGCCAACTCAGCACTAATACAAAGTTCACAACAGGATATTGAAGAGAAGAGGTATTAGGATAGAGGAGGGAGAGGGGAAGGAGCAGGGCAATGATGTAGTGCATATCTCTGTTTTACGTATATTCAGCATATACTGGAGCTCTGTTCATTAGGTTTATCATTGTTGTCTTTTCATGCAAATAAACCCCAACCCCTTCAAAGTTATCGTTGAAATATGTGTGCAAGGGGACCAGTAATTCACTTCTACAAACAGTAGTGCTTGTTTCAATGTTTACCGATCAAAGACCAAGGTGGAGCTACTGCCATTACTGCTTACACCTGCCAAGGGTAACGCCCCCTTATCCTTCTCAAGGTGAGTGAGTGGACAAAACTGGGAAAATTAGTCTAAATTATAAGAAACTATCAAATAAACCGATACCGAAGCTCTTTATGTCATGTTTTGTCATTGATTATCATGTCTTGTCCCTGTGCTTCCCTTCTATTCGTTTCCCTCTGCTGGTCTTATTAGGTTCTTTCCCTCTTTCTATCCCTCTCTCTCCCCCTCCCTCTCTCCCTCTCTCGCTCTCTCTCTCTATCGTTCCGTTCCTGCTCCCAGCTGTTCCTCATTCTCCTAACTACCTCATTTACTCTTTCACACCTGTCCCCTATTTTGCCCTCTGATTAGAGTCCCTATTTCTCCCTCTGTTTTCCGCTTCTGTCCTTGTCGGATCCTTGTTTGATGTTTGCTGTTCTGTGTCCTTGTTCCGCCCTGTCGTGTTTTTGCCTTCTTCAGATGCTGCGTGTGAGCAGGTGTCTATGTCAGCTACGGCCTGTGCCTTCCCGAAGCGACCTGCAGTCTGTGGTCGCGTCTCCAGTCGTTCCTCTCTACTGACGAGAGGATTTCAGTTTTCCTGTTTTGTATTTACCTAAGATAATATCCAGGAGTATCGTTTTTGTTTAAGACTGGAATAAAGACTCTGTTTCTGTTAAGTCGCTTTTGGGTCCTCATTCACCAGCATAACAGAAGGATCCGACCCGTAATGGACCCAGCGACTACGGATTCTCGCAACACTGCCATCGAGATCCAGGGAGCAATGCTCGGCAGACACGAGCAGGAATTGTCTGCTGCTCGTCATGCCGTTGAGACCCTGGCCGCTCAGGTCTCCAACCTCTCAGGACAGTTTCAGAGTCTTCGTCTCGTGCCACCTGCTACTTCCTGGTCTTCCGAGTCTCCGGAACCTAGGGTTAATAACCCACCATGTTACTCTGGGCAACCCACTGAGTGCCGCTCCTTTCTCACCCAGTGTGATATTGTGTTCTCTCTCCAGCCCAACACATACTCAAGAGAGAGAGCTCGGATCGCCTACGTCATATCACTCCTTACTGGTCGGGCTCGGGAGTGGGGCACAGCTATCTGGGAGGCAAGGGCTGAGTGTACTAACGATTATCAAAACTTTAAAGAGGAGATGATACGGGTTTTTGATCGTTCAGTTTTTGGGAAGGAGGCTTCCAGGGCCCTGGCTTCCCTATGTCAAGGTGATCGATCCATAACGGATTACTCTATAGAGTTTCGCATTCTTGCTGCCTCCAGTGACTGGAACGAGCCGGCGTTGCTCGCTCGTTTTCTGGAGGGACTCCACGCTGAGGTTAAAGATGAGATTCTCTCCCGGGAGGTTCCTTCCAGCGTGGACTCTTTGATTGCACTCGCCATCCGCATAGAACGACGGGTAGATCTTCGTCACCGAGCTCGTGGAGGAGAGCTCGCGTTAACGGTGTTCCCCCTCTCCGCATCTCAACCATCTCCTCCCACCGGCTCAGAGACTGAGCCCATGCAGCTGGGAGGTATTCGCATCTCGACTAAGGAGAGGGAACGGAGAATCACCAACCGCCTTTGCCTCTATTGCGGTTCTGCTGGACATTTTGTTATTTCATGTCCAGTAAAAGCCAGAGCTCATCAGTAAGCGGAGGGCTACTGGTGAGCGCTACTACTCAGGTCTCTCCATCAAGATCCTGTACTACCTTGTTGGTCCATCTACGCTGGTCTGGTTCGGCTGCTTCCTGCAGTGCCTTGATAGACTCTGGGGCTGAGGGTTGTTTTATGGACGAAGCATGGGCTCGGAAGCATGACATTCCTCTCAGACAGTTAGGGAAGCCCACGCCCATGTTCGCCTTAGATGGTAGTCTTCTCCCCAGTATCAGATGTGAGACACTACCTTTAACCCTCACAGTATCTGGTAACCACAGTGAGACCATTTCCTTTTTGATTTTTCGTTCACCTTTTACACCTGTTGTTTTGGGTCATCCCTGGCTAGTATGTCATAATCCTTCTATTAATTGGTCTAGTAATTCTATCCTATCCTGGAACGTTTCTTGTCATGTGAAGTGTTTAATGTCTGCTATCCCTCCTGTTTCTTCTGTCCCCTCTTCTCAGGAGGAACCTGGTGATTTGACAGGAGTGCCGGAGGAATATCATGATCTGCGCACGGTCTTCAGTCGGTCCAGAGCCAACTCCCTTCCTCCTCACCGGTCGTATGATTGTTGTATTGATCTCCTTCCGGGAACCACTCCCCCTCGGGGTAGACTATACTCTCTGTCGGCTCCCGAACGTAAGGCTCTCGAGGATTATCTGTCTGTTTCTCTCGACGCCGGTACCGTGGTGCCTTCTTCCTCTCCCGCCGGAGCGGGGTTTTTTTTTGTTAAGAAGAAGGACGGTACTCTGCGCCCCTGCGTGGATTATCGAGGGCTGAATGACATAACGGTTAAGAATCGTTATCCGCTTCCCCTTATGTCGTCAGCCTTCGAGATTCTGCAGGGAGCCAGGTTCTTTACTAAGTTGGACCTTCGTAACGCTTACCATCTCGTGCGCATCAGAGAGGGGGACGAGTGGAAAACGGCGTTTAACACTCCGTTAGGGCATTTTGAATACCGGGTTCTGCCGTTCGGTCTCGCTAATGCTCCAGCTGTCTTTCAGGCATTAGTTAATGATGTACTGAGAGACATGCTGAACATCTTTGTTTTCGTTTACCTTGACGATATCCTGATTTTTTTTCACCGTCACTCGAGATTCATGTTCAGCACGTTCGACGTGTACTCCAGCGCCTTTTAGAGAATTGTCTCTACGTGAAGGCTGAGAAGTGCGCCTTTCATGTCTCCTCTGTCACATTTCTCGGTTCTGTTATTTCCGCTGAAGGCATTCAGATGGATCCCGCTAAGGTCCAGGCTGTCAGCGATTGGCCCGTTCCTAAGTCACGTGTCGAGTTGCAGCGCTTTCTCGGTTTCGCTAATTTCTATCGGCGTTTCATTCGTAATTTCGGTCAAGTGGCTGCTCCTCTCACAGCTCTGACTTCTGTCAAGACGTGCTTTAAGTGGTCCGGTTCCGCCCAGGGAGCTTTTGATCTCCTCAAGAAGCGTTTTACATCCGCTCCTATCCTTGTTACTCCTGACGTCACTAAACAATTTATTGTCGAGGTTGACGCTTCAGAGGTGGGCGTGGGAGCCATTCTGTCCCAGCGCTTCCATTCTGACGATAAGGTCCATCCTTGCGCTTATTTTTCTCATCGCCTGTCGCCATCGGAACGCAACTATGATGTGGGTAACCGCGAACTGCTCGCCATCCGCTTAGCCCTAGGCGAATGGCGACAGTGGTTGGAGGGGGCGACCGTCCCTTTTGTCGTTTGGACTGACCATAAGAACCTTGAGTACATCCGTTCTGCCAAACGACTTAATGCACGTCAAGCTCGTTGGGCGTTGTTTTTCGCTCGTTTCGAGTTCGTGATTTCTTATCGCCCGGGAAATAAGAACACCAAGCCTGATGCCTTATCCCGTCTCTTTGGTTCTTCTGTGGCTTCTACCGACCCCGAGGGGATTCTCCCTGAGGGGCGTGTTGTCGGGTTGACTGTCTGGGGAATTGAGAGACAGGTAAAGCAAGCACTCACTCACACTGCGTCGCCGCGCGCTTGTCCTAGTAACCTTCTGTTCGTTCCTGTCTCTACTCGTCTGGCTGTTCTTCAGTGGGCTCACTCTGCCAAGTTAGCTGGCCACCCCGGCGTTCGGGGTACGCTTGCTTCTATTCGCCAGCGGTTTTGGTGGCCTACTCAGGAGCGTGACACGCGCCGTTTCGTGGCTGCTTGTTCGGACTGCGCGCAGACTAAGTCAGGTAACTCTCCTCCTGCCGGTCGTCTCAGACCGCTTCCCATTCCTTCTCGACCATGGTCTCACATCGCCTTAGACTTTATTACCGGTCTGCCTTCGTCTGCGGGGAAGACTGTGATTCTTACGGTTGTCGATAGGTTCTCTAAGGCGGCACATTTCATTCCCCTCGCTAAGCTTCCTTCCGCTAAGGAGACGGCACAAATCATCATTGAGAATGTGTTCAGAATTCATGGCCTCCCGTTAGACGCCGTTTCAGACAGAGGCCCGCAATTCACGTCACAGTTTTGGAGGGAGTTCTGTCGTTTGATTGGTGCTTCCGTCAGTCTCTCTTCCGGGTTTCATCCCCAGTCTAACGGTCAAGCAGAAAGGGCCAATCAGACGATTGGTCGCATATTACGCAGCCTTTCTTTTCGTAACCCTGCGTCTTGGGCAGAACAGCTCCCCTGGGCAGAATACGCTCACAACTCGCTTCCTTCGTCTGCTACCGGGCTATCTCCGTTTCAGAGTAGTCTTGGGTACCAGCCTCCTCTGTTCTCGTCCCAGCTCGCCGAGTCCAGCGTTCCCTCCGCTCAGGTTTTTGTCCAACGTTGTGAGCGCACCTGGAGGAGGGTCAGGTCTGCACTTTGCCGTTACAGGGCGCAGACTGTGAGAGCCGCCAATAAACGTAGGATTAAGAGTCCTAGGTATTGTCGCGGTCAGAGAGTGTGGCTTTCCACTCGTAACCTTCCCCTTACGACAGCTTCTCGCAAGTTGACTCCGCGGTTCATTGGTCCGTTCCGTGTCTCTCAGGTCGTCAATCCTGTCGCTGTGCGACTGCTTCTTCCGCGACATCTTCGTCGCGTCCACCCTGTCTTCCATGTCTCCTGTGTCAAGCCTTTTCTTCGCGCCCCCGTTCGTCTTCCCTCCCCCCCCCCCGTCCTTGTCGAGGGCGCACCTATTTACAAGGTACGGAAGATCATGGACATGCGTTCTCGGGGACGTGGTCACCAGTACTTAGTGGATTGGGAGGGTTACGGTCCTGAGGAGAGGAGTTGGGTTCCATCTCGGGACGTGCTGGACCGTTCGTTGATTGATGATTTCCTCCGTTGCCGCCAGGGTTCCTCCTCGAGTGCGCCAGGAGGCGCTCGGTGAGTGGGGGGGTACTGTCATGTTTTGTCATTGATTATCATGTCTTGTCCCTGTGCTTCCCTTCTATTCGTTTCCCTCTGCTGGTCTTATTAGGTTCTTTCCCTCTTTCTATCCCTCTCTCTCCCCCTCCCTCTCTCCCTCTCTCGCTCTCTCTCTCTATCGTTCCGTTCCTGCTCCCAGCTGTTCCTCATTCTCCTAACTACCTCATTTACTCTTTCACACCTGTCCCCTATTTTGCCCTCTGATTAGAGTCCCTATTTCTCCCTCTGTTTTCCGCTTCTGTCCTTGTCGGATCCTTGTTTGATGTTTGCTGTTCTGTGTCCTTGTTCCGCCCTGTCGTGTTTTTGCCTTCTTCAGATGCTGCGTGTGAGCAGGTGTCTATGTCAGCTACGGCCTGTGCCTTCCCGAAGCGACCTGCAGTCTGTGGTCGCGTCTCCAGTCGTTCCTCTCTACTGACGAGAGGATTTCAGTTTTCCTGTTTTGTATTTACCTAAGATAATATCCAGGAGTATCGTTTTTGTTTAAGACTGGAATAAAGACTCTGTTTCTGTTAAGTCGCTTTTGGGTCCTCATTCACCAGCATAACACTTTACAGAAACAGCTACACAGACAATTAGAATGTTCAGCAATAACAGAGTTGGTGTGGTTAAGTATTGATGCTATTTAACCAGTGTGGTTGAGTATTACTTTTATAGAGGTTGAGTATTGATGTGGATGTCAATCATATAAAGGTCAGTAATTTGTGCTATAGTCACAGTGGCGTATACGTTATTTGTTAAAAAAATCTTGGGCCAAAATAACATTATAGATTATTATTCTGAGGCGAATTCGATATTGGATTTCAGAATCCGATGAGAAGCATTTGAGTGAGAATACTCTCTCTCTTCCTCTGTCTATTACATTCTCATTCACACTCACTCACTCACTCACTCACTCACTCACTCTTCACTCACTCACTCACTCACTCACTCTTCACTCACTCACTCACTCTCTCTCTCTCTCTCTCTCTATCTCTCTCTCTCTCTCACTCACTCACTCACTCATTCACTCACTCACTCATTCACTCACTCATTCACTCACTCACTATCTCACTCATAAATACACACTCAATCACTCACTCTCTCTCTCCTTCACTCACTCACTCACTCACTCACTCACTCACTCTCTCTCTCCTTCACTCACTCACTCACTCACTCACTCACTCACTCTCTCTCTCCTTCCCTCAATCACTCACTTACTCTCTCTCTCCTTCACTCAGTCACTCACTCACTCACTCAGTCACTCACTCACTCACTCATAAACACACACTCACTGGTGCTGTCATTTAACACAGTGATCTCAGAAGCCAGGGTGGTACCTCCTCCAGGGTTGTAAACCACCTTTCCTAGAAACATGTCAGGCCAGACTGGAACACTGTGAATTATTGTGTACTTCCTCATCCCTTCCAGCCTCCACTGAGTTAGTACTGTAGATGACGTAGTGGCCCAGTCTGTGACATAGTGCCCTCCTCTGACTCCCTAGTGCCTCTACTCTGCTGCTCAGCTGATTGGTTGCACATAGAGCCACCATGTCTCCTACTGTGCCATCTTCAGCTCTGATTAACAGACATGGAGCCAGAGACAAGGGAAATGAGTAGAGCTCTGCTCTGTGGAATATTACCAACTTATCAGAGCTCTCCCTGTGTGTGTGTGTGTGTGTGTGTGTGTGTGTGTTCTCTCTTCTCTCCCCCCTCTCTATCTCTGTACCTAGCCTGCCTCCCAGTACCAGTTGTCGCTGTGGAAGGTCTACAGGTCTATTGATGCTCAGTGCCCAGCACCACACTAAGGTTGTTAAGTGCTGCTAAGCAACATGAGGTTGGTGGCACTTTAATTGGGGAGGACGGGCTTGTGGTAATGGCTGGAGCGGAATCAGTGGAATGGTATCAAATACATCAAACTCATGGTTTTGATGTGTTTGATGACATTCCATTAGCTCCGTTCCAGCCATTATTATGAGCCGTCCTCCCCTCAGCAGCCTCCACACAGTACTCTCTGACCCCCGCCATGCCCCTCGTGTCACGTTCCTGACCTGTTTTCTGTTGTTTGGTATGTGTTTATTGGTCAGGGCGTGAGTTTTGGGTGGGCAGTCTATGTTTTCTGTTTCTATGTTGGTTTTGGGTTGCCTGGTATGGCTCTCAATTAGAGGCAGGTGTTTGACGTTTCCTCTGATTGAGAGTCATATTAAGGTAGGTTGTTCTCACTGTTTGTTTGTGGGTGATTGTCTTCCGTGTCAGTAGATGTTACCACACGGGACTGTTTCGGTTTGTCTGTTCCTGTTCGTGTGTTCTTCGTTTCATGTAAGTTCGTAGTTTAGGTCTGTCTAGTTCGTTTTGTTATTTTGTATTTCTAAAAGTGTTATTTCGTGTTTCGTCGTTTTTGTTTAATAAATCATTATGTATTCACAACCCGCTGCATTTTGGTCGAATCACTACTCCTCCTCTTCGGATGAAGAGAAGGAGGAAGCCCGTTACAGAATCACCCACCAAACCCAGATCAAGCAGCGGGTTAACGGACAGCAACGACAGCAGCAGTGGGTCAAGGAGGATTGGACATGGGAAGAGATTCTGGACGGAGAAGGACCCTGGGCAGAGCCAGAAGAGTGTCGCCGTCCCAAGGCGGAGCTGGAGGCATCTAAAGCGGAGAGGCGACGATATGAGGAGGCAGCACGGAAGCAAGGCTGGAAGCCCGCAAGTACAACCCAAAAATTTCTTGGGGGGGGGGGGGCTAAAGGGTAGTGTGGCGAAGTCAGGTAGGAGACCTGCGCCAACTTCCCGGGCTTACCGTGGAGAGCGAGAGTACGGGCAGACACCGTGTTACGCAGTAGAGCGCATGGTGTCTCCTGTACGTGTTCATAGCCCGGTGCGGGTTATTCCACCTCCCCGTACTAGCCGGGCTAGAGTGAGCATTGAGCCAAGTGCCATGAAGCCGGCTCAACATATCTGGCCTCCAGTACGTCTCCTCGGGCCGGTGTACATGGCACCAGCCTTACGCATGGTGTCCCCGGTTCGCCAACACAGCCCAGTGCGGGTTATTCCACCTCCCCGCACTGGACGGGCTACGGGGAGCATGCAACCAGGTAAGGTTGGGCAGGCTCAGTGCTCAAAGGAGCCAGTACGCTTGCACGGTCCGGTATATCCGGCGCCACCTTCCCGCCCCAGCTCAGTACCACCAGTGCCTACACCACGCACCAGGCTTCCAGTGCGTCTCCAGAGCCCTGTTCCTCCTCCACGCACTCTCCCTGTGGTGCGTGTCTCAAGCTCAGTGCCTCCAGTTTCGGCACCACGCATCAAGCCTCCTGTGCGTCTCCAGAGCCCTGTACGCACTGTTCCTTCTCCCCGCACTCGCCCTGAGGTGCGTGCCGTCAGCCCGGTACCTCCAGTTCCGGCACCACGCACCAGGCCTACTGTGCGCCTCAGCAGGGCAGAGTCGGCTGTCTGCCCAACGCCGCCTGCACTGCTCGTCTGCCCAGCACCGTCTGAGCCATCTGTCTGCCCAGCACCGTCTGAGCCATCTGTCTGCCCAGCACCGTCTGAGCCATCTGTCTGCCCAGCACCGTCTGAGCCATCCGTCTGCCCAGCGCCTTCTGAGCCATCCGTCTGCCCAGCGCCTTCTGAGCCAGCCGTCTGCCCAGCGCCTTCTGAGCCATCCGTCTGCCCAGCGCCTTCTGAGCCATCCGTCTGCCCAGCGCCTTCTGAGCCATCCGTCTGCCCAGCGCCTTCTGAGCCATCCGTCTGCCACGAGCCATTAGAGCCGCCCGTCTGTCCCGAGCCATTAGAGCCGTCCGTCAGTCAGGAGCCGCTAGAGCTGTCCGTCAGTCAGGAGCTGCCAGAGACGCCAGCCAGTCAGGAGCTGCCAGAGCCGCCAGCCAGTCAGGAGCTGCCAGAGCCGCCAGCCAGTCAGGAGCTGCCAGAGCCGCCAGCCAGTCAGGAGCTGCCAGAGCCGCCAGCCAGTCAGGAGCTGCCAGAACCGCCAGCCAGTCAGGAGCTGCCCTACAGTCATGAGCTGCCCTACAGTCATGAGCTGCCCTACAGTCATGAGCTGCCCTCCAATCATGAGCTGCCCTCCAGTCATGAGCTGCCCTCCAGTCATGAGCTGCCCTACAGTCATGAGCTGCCCTCCAGTCATGAGCTGCCCTCCAGTCATGAGCTGCCCTCCAGTCATGAGCTGCCCTCCAGTCATGAGCTGCCCTTCAGTCATGAGCTGCCCTCCAGTCATGAGCTGCCCTCCAGTCATGAGCTGCCCTCCAGTCATGAGCTGCCCTCCAGTCATGAGCTGCCCTCCAGTCATGAGCTGCCCTCCAGTCATGAGCTGCCCTCCAGTCATGAGCTGCCCTACAGTCATGAGCTGCCCTACAGTCATGAGCTGCCACTCAGTCCGGAGCTGCCACTCAGTCCGGAGCTGCCACTCAGTCCGGAGCTGCCACTCAGTCCGGAGCTGCCACCCAGTCCGGAGCTGCCACTCAGTCCGGAGCTGCCATTAGTACAGAGTTGTCCCTCTGTCCTAAGCTACCTCTCTGTCCGGAGCTACCTCTCTGTCCTGAGCTACCTCTCTGTCCTGAGCTACCTCTCTGTCCTGAGCTACCTCTCTGTCCTGAGCTACCTCTCTGTCCTGAGCTGTCTCCTCTATGTAGGAGGGGCCTTAGTGAAGGTTCCTGGACCATGGTCGGGGGCGAGGGTCGCCACTCAAAGGACGCTAAGGAGGGGGACAAAGACAGTGGTGGAGTGGTGTCCTCGTCCACCGCCGGAGCCGCCACCGCGGACAGATGCCCACCCAGACCCTCCCCTTGAGTTGTAGGGGTGCGCCCGGAGTTCGCACCTTGAGGGGGGGGTTCTGTCACGTTCCTGACCTGTTTTCTGTTGTTTGGTATGTGTTTATTGGTCAGGGCGTGAGTTTTGGGTGGGCAGTCTATGTTTTCTGTTTCTATGTTGGTTTTGGGTTGCCTGGTATGGCTCTCAATTAGAGGCAGGTGTTTGACGTTTCCTCTGATTGAGAGTCATATTAAGGTAGGTTGTTCTCACTGTTTGTTTGTGGGTGATTGTCTTCCGTGTCAGTAGATGTTACCACACGGGACTGTTTCGGTTTGTCTGTTCCTGTTCGTGTGTTCTTCGTTTCATGTAAGTTCGTAGTTTAGGTCTGTCTAGTTTGTTTTGTTATTTTGTATTTCTAAAAGTGTTATTTCGTGTTTCGTCGTTTTTGTTTAATAAATCATTATGTATTCACAACCCGCTGCATTTTGGTCGAATCACTACTCCTCCTCTTCGGATGAAGAGAAGGAGGAAGCCCGTTACACCTCGCCTCCCTTTCCACTCGTAATGAGGAGCTACTGCATGGGGCCTTAGTCAGTAGTTAACCTTTCATCATACAATGACCTGACATAACATACAGGTTGTGTACCTTATTTTCTTCTCTTGGTAACTAGTCCGATGCTGACAGGTTGTAGTGTTATAAAGGTATTGGTATGATAAATCTTCTTTTGGTAACTAGTCTGATGCTGACAGGTTGGCGCCCCCCTCGGGTTCGTGCCGTGGGGGAGATCTTCGTGGGCAATACTCGGCCTTGCGTCAGAATAGTAAGTTGGTGGTTGAAGATATCCCTCTAGTGGTGTGGGGGCTGTGTTTTGGCAAAGTGGGTGGGGTTATATCCTGCCTGTTTGGCCCTGTCTGAGGGTATCGTCGGACGGGGCCACAGTGTCTCCCGACCCTCCTGTCTCAGCCTCCAGTATTTATGCTGCAATAGTTTGTGTCGGGGCGCTAGGGTGGCCTGTGTGAATTTAAGTATGCTCTCTCTAATTCTCTCTCTCTCTCTCTCGCTCTCTCTCTCGCTCTCTCTCTCGCTCTCTCTCTCGCTCTCTCTCTCGCTCTCTCTCTCGCTCTCTCTCTCGCTCTCTCTCTCGCTCTCTCTCTCGCTCTCTCTCTCGCTCTCTCTCTCGCTCTCTCTCTCGCTCTCTCTCTCGCTCTCTCTCTCGCTCTCTCTCGCTCTCTCTCGCTCTCTCTCTCTCTTGGAGGACCTGAGCCCTAGGACCATGCCTCAGGACTACCAGGTCTGATGACACCTGGCTGTCCCCAGTCCACCTGGTTGTGCTGCTGCTCCAGTTTCAACTGTTCTGCCTGCGGCTATGGAACCCTGACCTGTTCACCGGACGAGCTACCTTGTCCCAGACCTGCTGTTTTCAACTCTCTAGAAACAGCAGGTGCGGTAGAGATACTCTAAATGATCGGCTATGAAAAGCCAACTGACATTTACTCATGAGATGCTGACCTGTTGCACCCTCTACAACCACTGTGATTATTATTATTTGACCCTGCTGGTCATCTATGAACATTTGAACATCTTGGCCATGTTCTGTTATAATCTCCACCCGGAACAGCCAAAAGAGGACTGGCCACCCCTCATAGCCTGGTTCCTCTCTAGGTTTCTTCCTATGTTCCTGCCTTTCTAGGGAGTTTTTCCTAGCTACCGTGCTTCTACACCTGCATTGCTTGCTGTTTGGGGTTTTAGGCTGGGTTTCTGTACAGCACTTTGGGACATCAGCTGATGTAAGGGCTTAATAGATACATTTGATTGATTGATTATTGTGTTATAAAGTTATTGGTATGATAAATCTTCTCTTGGTAAGTAGTCTGATGCTGACAGGTTGTAGTGTTAGAAAGGTATTGGTATGATAAATCTCCACACTTTACCCAACATGCCCTCCTTACCCAACTGTCGTGGAAAACCAGCTTTTTGCTAGTGCTCTGTGGCCCCCTCTTGACTCTTGGGGCCCGGATCATTAGTCTCTGCCTGGCCCCTGACTTCCCCCTGTCTTCTCCAGTTGGAGGGCTGTTCAGAAGGGAGGGAGCTCCACAAACCAGACAGCCCCAGAACAGATACTGTTCAGCCGGGAGGGAGCTCCACAAACCAGACAGCCCCAGAACAGATACTGCACAGAAGGGAGGGAACTGCAGTGGAAAGGGTCATACTCTTTCTCTCTATTTCTCCTAACTGCATGATAATCACAGTACATAAACAGTCACATGCTGAACATAAGCCAGAATATCAAATCAAGCTTTATTTATATAGCACCTTTCAGACATGGATGCAACGTTATTCGCTTCACAGGGAAAAAACGGAATATTTTACACACTTAACATCAGAGGATAAAAAAACAAAATAATAACAATACAGATTGAAAGATTAAAAAGCACCCCAATGAAAAGCTGAGCTAAAAATGTGTCTTTTAAGATCTCTTATAAATATGTCCACAGTTTCAGTCCCCCTCAGGTTCTCTTCCCGGCAATTCCAGAAGCTGGGGGCATAACTAAAGGCTGTCTCCCCATGCTTCTTGGTCCTAGGCTTTGGGATAGGTAAAAGGCCAGTGCCAGAGGTCCTGAGGAACCTACTGGGTACATAACTTAAAAGCATGTCTGACATGTATCGGGGTGCATAATTGTGGACTGATTTAAAAACCAACAGAAGAATCTTAAAATGTATTCTAAAACTCACAGGCAGCCAGTGCAGAGACCTTAATGCTGCAGCATACTGTATGTTTTGCAGTTGGCTTTCTGGGGTAGACCAGACAGGAGAGCATTACAATAGTCAAGCCTGCTTGCAATAAAAGCATGGCTGATTCTGTCTGTATCAGCCTGAGAGAGAAGCTTAATTGTAAGTAATAAGTCATTATTTTTCTAAGAAGCTGGAACGTATAACAGGGAACATCTTTCACGTACAGAAGCTTTTTATAGTAGATATTTGTGCTCACGCTGCACACACATGGTCTAATTCTAAGCTACTGCTCACATTCTACGCTACTGCCCGTTACCTCACACTTCTGGATGTTGTGACTATCACTGTTCACATAGGGCTATTTATAGTTCAGCTTTTTGCACAGTGACATACACGCACACGCACGCACACACACACACACACACACGATGCCATTCCCTGCTGTGAACTGCAGGGGGAGCTGTGAGCACAGTGTCGATCAACTCTGGGGTTTATTAGACTATGCAAGCCATGAAAATCCACTGTACTGCAGCCCTTCCGTGTGTGTGCTCTCTTCTACTACTGTGGCTCTATTGTTTTCCAGCCTCTAGGGACACACCGTTTAGAGTCACAGACACCACTTGTAGAGCACAGCATGCTCTAAACCGCCAGAGCAGTTCTTTCTGTGGCGATGGGTAGAGCTGATTTCACTGTTCCCACCACCATGTCTCTGGGGAGAACATCTACTGTGGTTGTGGTAGGCCAGTCTGCTTTTACAAGGCAAACTACGGCCTCTTAATGAACAGAAAAGGTCATTAGGTGAGTGCTTACATATCCCACTCCCCTGAGACACCCTTGGAAAGTGGGGTCAGAGCTAGGAATCAGCCATTATTGATGGCAACCCAGGAGCAATTAGGGTTAAGTGCCTTGCTCAAGGGCACATTGACAGATTTTTCACCTAATCAGCTCAGGGATTTGAAACGTCAACCATTTGATTACTAGCCCAACACACCTAACCACTAGGCTACCTGCCACCCCAGAGATAAAGCATGGATAGGATAGCATAACTAAATGAGTCCTCCCATCACATAGATAAACCACACAACACAGAGCAAAAGTAGTGACAACATCAACACATGTTGAGTTAACAACATGGACATGACACACCACATACACATTTTAGGAGAGGAATGCTTGAGAAGCAGAAGGTAGTGAGCTGAGACCTAGCTGTTAGGCATTGTTGTGGTCTGCTGCTGGCTCACCCGATGAGGTGGGGTGGTCAGAGTGGACCAGGGGAATTAACTTCATGGATCAATAGCCTACTCGGAACCAGAAGAGGAGCAATGCTGAGCTGGAGGCGCAGGACTGGACCTAATGGGCTAAATGTCACAGCTTTTAATGCAGCCACACCCACTGGCCAGGCTACCTCAACCCCCAGATCAGACTGCTATGTACAGATCTGTAATATTCCAGTTCAGAGAAGGTTCTGTGGGAACATGTTTGGTTAGTAACGATGATGGTAATGAATATCCAATCCAACTAGTGACTTTGTTGCAACAAGCCCCGAAACACCTTGTCATTCTGCATGCTGTGGTGTGATAGGGGTGATTGGGCTCTTTTACAGGTTATTATTCATTATATTTCTATTTTCTAAAATAAATATATTGTTTAGGCTACAAAATAGTGAAATGGTAAAAAAGTATGGATTTTCTTTACAGCTGTTCTTCAAAACACACTTCAAATCACTAGAAGTAGTTTTGCTGATTCAAATGGACATTTATCATTGCACATTTGTTAATATGTATATATTATTATTATATATTAGTATTTTTATTATTATATATTTTTATTGTTTGTGTTGTTTTATTTCACTTTGTCCTGCATTGTTGGAGTTCAGAGCGCAATAATTTCACTGTACCCTGAAATTACATCTGCAACCCTGTACATGTGACTATTAAACTCTCGAATCGAAGGAAAAATGCATATTTCTGGTCTGCTGTAATTCTTCATATGCGTCATTAATGTCAGCTGAGAGTCATTACGTTCATTAGGTTCTCCAGCCCTAGTTTTAAACTTTCAAAGTCACACTATAATTTGATAACAACTTATTTCCTGGTTCCCATATTCATACAGTGCCTTGCAGAAGTATTCAAACCCCTAAGATCTTTTCACATTATTGTGTTACAAAGTGGGATTCAAATGGATTTAATTATCATTTTTTTGTCAATAATCTACAAAAAACACTTTGTAATGTCAAAGTGAAAGATTTCTGTTGTTCTGTTTTGGATAAATCATAACTAGGCAAGCCTAAATGAGTTCAGGAGTAAAATGTGGCTTATCAAATGACATACCAAGTTACATGGACTCACGTGTAATAGGCGTTGGCATGATTTCTTTATGACTAACCCTTTCTCTGTCCCCCATACATAAAACATCTGTCAGGTCCCTCAGTCAAGAATTGAATTTCAAGCACAGATTTAACTACAAAGACCAGGGATCTTTTCAAATGCTTCATAAAGAAGGGCAGTGATTGGTTGATGGGTAACAACAACACATCAGACATTGAGTATCTCTTTAAGTATGGTATAGTTAATAATTATGCTGTGAATTATGTATTAAACCACCCTTACACATCTAAAATACAGTCGTCATTCTGAACTGAGCTGCGGGACTGGAATGAAGGAAAATTAAAGGGAGAGGGGGATATCTAGTCAGTTGTCCAACTGAATGTATTCAACTGAAATGTGTCTTCCGCATTTAACCCAACCCCTCTGAATCAGAGAGGTGCGGGGGGGCTGCCTTAACCGACATCCACGTCTTCGGCGCCCGGGGAACAGTGGGAAACTGCTCAGGGATGTTACCATGAGGCCATTGGTGATTTTAAAACAGCTACAGATCCAACAGAGGATGAATCAACAACATTGCATTGACTCCACAATAATGACCTAAACGACAGAGTGAGAAGAAGACCACAAATATACAGAATACAAATATTCCAAAACATGATTCTTGTATGCAACAAGACACTAAAGTAATACTGCAACAACAACAAAAAACCCAGCAAAGGAATACACTTTGTTGCCTAAATGCAAAGCCTTATGTTTGGGGAGAATCCAACACAACACATCACTGAGTAATTTCCTCCTTATTTTCAAGCATGGTGGTGGCTGCATCATGTTATGGGTATGCTTGACTTCTGAGTTTTTCAGAATAAAAATAAATGGGATGGAACTAAGCACAAGCAGAATCCTAGAGGAAAACCTGCTTCAGTCTGCTTTACACCAGAGACTGGGAGAGGAATTCACCTTTCAGCAGAACAATAACCTAAAACACAAGGCCAAATCTACACTGGAGTTGCTTACCAAGAAGACAGTGAATGTTCCTGAGTGGCCAAGTTACAGTTGACTTAAATCTGCTTGAAAATCTATGGCAAGAGCTTGAAAATAATAATGGGAAAATATTGCACAATCCATGTGTGCAAAGCTCTTATTGACTTACCTAAGAAGACTCACAGCTGTAATCAATGCCATAAGTGTTTCTAACATGTATTGACTCAGGGAGCTGAATAGTTACACAATTACTTTATTTTAGTCATTTAAAAAAATGTGATTAATCTTTCAACAAAAAAATTGCATTTTTCTTCCACTTTGACATTACAGAGTATTCTGTGTAGATTGTTGACAAAAATGGCAATTAAATTAATTTTAATCCTACTTTGTAACACAATAAAATGTCAAGAAATCCAAGGGGTGTGAATACTTTTGCAAGGCACTGTATATCAAACGTTACATATGTTTTAAGGCATAATGCAATATTTAAAGTGCATAAATCAATATATTAAACATGATTACTTATTTTTTATGCATTATTAATATCAGTACCCCTTTAACGCCAGTTACGCAACAGTTTTGAAAGATTCCTGCTTATTTTAATGTATTTTTTATAAGTATGGTTGGATAAGAAAAACTCTGTGTATTTAATGGCATTTGATGTGCTATTTTAATATGAAGGTTTCAAGGCTAGGGTTGTTAGGGAATAAGATTAATTCATTAAATATATTTTTTTCAATGTTGTTCCTACTTGTTGTTCATACATCTCAGTACTGGTCCAGATGCTTTAAAGTGTTGGTTTACGTGTCAGGAGATAACACATAACACAAGCCAAAAGGTACACTTGTTTTCCCCAACACTTGCAGAGTTCAAGTGTTTAATCACTGTCTTTAACCAGAGAGAAACCAGAGACAGCAGGGGGTGATTGGATGGAGAGGAATCCTGCAATACTCTACCTTCTTAGAACAAAGACTAAAAGCTAACCCCTCACCAAAAAGTAATGCCATTACCTAGCCCAACACTAGCGCATACTGAAAGTATGTGATTGAAAATACATTGGAGAATATTACATGTAAAAAGTACAAGAAACTCCCCACACAGGTACTCTAGATACTTCCTGTTTTCAGAAAAAAATGTCTGCACAGGCAGTAGCCATTTTGCTACACTTTCTTCACAACCTCTATTTCGCAGACAGTGATGAAGAGAACTATATCTGCTGTAAACTCAGCACAAAGTGAAACACAGGAGGAGCTCTCCTTTGGTAATAGATGTTCGATGCAAGCTGCTCTTTGAAAATGGGGGTGATACTTAAATGAATAGAACATGAAAAATGAGTTTGATGAAACACGCAACACGCTGTGGAGCCCACTGTGGGTTTCAAGAGCATCCTCACCATGTGAACATTACACTGAAGGCTCTTAAGACCAGGGGACATATCCACAAAGCATCTCAGACTAGAAAATTGGTGTTAAGTGCTGAGAATAGAGACATTTTACTCCTACTCTTACGTGTAAAAATAAAAGCTATGCATGAAGCCTCTTTAGTCATAAGAGTCCCACCTAGTTGACAGATATTTAGGACACCTCATGAGCTGAGTTACCAGCAAGTATCTTGATAATAGAGAATGCAGTCAGTGGTTCATGCGCTACATGCAATTGCTTTGGAGTTGTTGAAAGAATGTTTTAGAAATGTCTATATGATCAATCCATATATAATCTAGACCTCATGTGAAAAGGATTTCACATGAGCCCTATTCCACATAATATGCATACATGCTTATAACCACATAGGCTAATAAATAATCACATATTTTTCTTTTGATTATTTAATTAACCTACATCATGTTATTTCAAGTTATCCCTTTGGAGGGCAATAACACCTAAAAAATGCCTGAAGTAAAGACATCTAGGGACTATGATAAGGTTGATTGTAGTCGATAAAATGATAGACCTTTCAAACATTTTATGCAACATTATCAGCGAGTGATTTGATGCCAACTGTGTCAGAGCGATTTAGAGTTGTTAAACGGGAATGGTGAATGTGTTGATATACTGAATGAACACAACATTAAGAACACCTTCCTAATATTGAGTTTCACCCACCCTTTTACCCTCAAAACAGACTCAATTCGTCGGGGCATGGACTCTACTTGTGACCCGTTTCAGGAAACTAGGCGTATGACGCAAGTCACGACTTCACAGGAGAGCCGTTTGAACGTAAAAATGTGCAAAATGTGTTTTGGGGCAGAAATGCCATCTCAAACATGTGAGTTACACCCCTTTTCCCCCTCAGAACAGCCTAAGTTCATTGAGGCATCGACTCTACAAGGTGTCTAAAGTGTTCCACAGGGATGCTGGCCCATGTTGACTCCAATGCTTCCCACAGTTGTCTCAAGTTGGTTGGATGTCCTTTGGGTGTTGGACCATTCTTGATACACTCAGGAAACTGTTGAGCATGTAAAACCCAGCAGCGTTGCAGTTCTTGACACAAACCGGTGTGCCTGGCACCTACTACCATACCCCGTTCAAAGGCACTTCAATATTCTGTCTTGCCCATTCACCCTCTGAATGGCACACATACACAATCTATGTCTCAATTGTCTCAAACCTTAAAAATCCTTCTTTAACCTGACTCCCCTTCATCTACATTGATTGAAGTGGATTTAACAAGTGACATAAATAAGGGATCATAGCTTTCACCTGGTCAATCTATGTCATGGAAAGAACAGGTGTCCTTAATGTTTTGTACAGTCAGGTTTTAACAGGATTCCTGAGACTTTTCTGAGATGCTTTGTGGATACGGGCCCAGGAGTCTCTGGGAGCTTTCTAGTCCTCAAAGTAACCAATATCGTCTAAACAAAATCTCCAAACAATTGCTGTCAAGACCACACAAACACACACCTCACCCCACCAAAAATGTGCTGCCACAACCTCATTTGCAGAACCACACACAAACACACCTACACACACACACACACACACACACACACACACACACACACACACACACACACACACACACACACACACACACACACACACACACACACACACACACACACACAGCACCAAACAACAATCACTGTCAAGACCACACTACCCCATTGACAGAACTCTTCACCAAACGATCTTTGTCAACAGCGGTTGGAGATGACAGCCCCTGAGGCACACACACCCTTCCATATACACACAAACACACACACCGTACACACAAAGTACACACACACATCCCAAACAATCACTGTCAACGTTATGGTCCGGCTGATGTGGCTGTAGGAAATGACAGCTAAGTAGGGAAGGAGGGACAGAGTCCAGCTGTGAAGTGCCTTTGGCTACCGAGAGCTGTCAATCCCGCTGGCAGCAGACAGAAAAGTGAGTGTCCACTGTCATCATTCTCCACACTAGATGCTATCATCACGCTGGCAGACAGATGAGACATAGAGGCCGAAATGGCACCCCACTCCCTATATTGTGCACTACTTTAAACTAGGGCCGATAGGGAATAGGGTGTATTACACAATACAATGTAGGGAATAGGGTGTATTACACAATACAATGTAGGGAATAGGGTGTATTACACAATACAATGTAGGGAATAGGGTGCCATTTCAGACGCAGCCAGAGAATCAGCTGGTGCTGTGTAGCTCCATCAGTCATACATATGACACATCACCTCTCTCCTGCACAAATTAGCAGCATAGGGTCTAGAGAGATACGGCCAAGGTAAACACGTAATGATTTATATTTTCCCTGTGCTACAGACGGCTATATCGGTCCACTAATACAGGACTAGTAAAGGCCCAGTGCACTACTTTTGCGATGAAAAACATATTTTCAAGGGGGTGCTGCAGCACACTCTGCACCCCTACTTCCCGCAGCTATGCTGAGGTCAACTCCACATAGCTCTTAGAAACAAAGGTGCTATCTAGAACCTTAAAGGGTTCTTCATCTGTCCCCAGAAGAGAACCCTTTAAAGAAAATCAACACAGTCTGAGTCACTGTCATTCAACTACACTAATAGAAAAAAGGGTTCCAAAAGGGTGCTTTAGCTGTCCACATAGGTGAACCCCTTTCGGTTCCAGGTAGAACCCTTTGGGTTCCATGTTCTACTTGGAACCAAAAAGCGTTCTACCTGGAACCAAAAAGGGTTCTCCTATGGGAACAGCAAAAGCACCCTTTTGGAACCCTTTTTTATAAGAGTGTAGTTAATTGACAGTGAATCAGACAGTGTTGATAGTGTTGACAGTGCTTAATCCCTGTCTATTGCAGCGACTGTACCCAGAACATGGTGGTCAGACTTTTATAGCTCCAGTAGTTGCTGTTATGGTAGAAAGACGTGGGCAGTGTTTGTATTGGAGAATCTAACTAGTCGTGACACACAACAGCAACACAGCGCTTCAAAGAGCTTATTCCTGGCTCCCATGAAAGCTATTGTTCTGAGAGCAATAAGAATGTCAGTGCACCTGTCCTACACCCAGGTGTACACACACACACACACACACACACACACACACACACACACACACACACACACACACACACACACACACACACACACACACACACACACACACACACACACACACACACACACACATACATACATACATACATACACACACACAAGGCAATGGGAGCTTTTCATCTCACACAGCGTCATCAGAGATTTAAAGATATTGTTGCCTTGAATGATGTCAATCTATACACACCGTTTTCACACTTAGCTGTAATCCAGTAAGACATCAACAGCTTTTTCAATTTTGATTGAGCAGTGCCATGTTTCTTGCTCTGTATTAGAGGGAAAGAAATGTAAAAGGCCTATTAGACTAATACATTTTGTGCCTTTTGAAGAGAGTACTTTGTGACTAATGCTCTGTGTCCATGTCACGTTCCACCAGTGTACCCCATTACCAATTCAAAGGCATGATTTAATCGCAGGCCCGAAATCACTACAGAGAAAAGCTCTAGAAGTGTTTTCCCACCCCAGGATACATACGGGCCCTGGTGGACGTAGCGCAGTAACTAGAGAATAGGATGTCCTTTGGGACGAAGCCTGTAATAACGTGTTACATCACAGCCTCTTTAGTAACCTGTGCTTATTCCATCACTGTACTCTATTCCCTGGACTGTACATGACAGACTCAGCAAGTCAGACCCCAGTTCTGCAAGACATGGGGTTTTTCACCTCTGGGTCTACTTTCGGCCCACCACAGGACTGTGTTAGCCTGTAAAACTAAAGTTTATTCTGTGCAGCTAATGCAAGGCCTTAGGTCTCTGGTAAACTAGTCATACGAGTGTGGTTCACCATCGAAACCACGTCCATTACAAAAGCACCCTTTGCCTATGCAGTCTTTCTTCACACACTGATGTACAGAGCCAAGAAACTTCTTCTCTTTCCGAGCAATTAGTCAGATAAATTAGTGGAATCAACCCCCAAGCCAATGTGGACACAGTGGAAACGTGAGTTAGACCTGCAAACAGAACAAAATCACCACAACGACACGGCACGCAGCGTCTCCACGGCAACAACCAGGGTTCTAACGCGGCTACAGCTGTTCTCATATGCGCTCATCTCACCTCAGCTTCTAAATCAGGACGATCACAAGCTATTTATAGATTACTAGCAGTTAGCAGTGTTGGTGGCCATGGTGATGATGAGGATGATGATGATGATGATGATGATGATGATGATGATGATGATGATGATGATGATGATGATGATGATGATGATGATGAGGATGACTTTGTTTGAATATCAACTGTAGTTAAAGTAGTCAAGTTCAGGGAATAATTCTACAGTGTCTGACTTGTTTTTATTAGACACAATGAGCAGAGCCAGATTCCTACAGCAAAGCTACAGTAAAGTTCTCTCTCGAATGACTTCTCAAAATCAATGTGACAATATGACAGTTCTGTATCCAGAGTTGTGGGTATCAACTTTCTTTGTTCACCTATGTTGTGCATGCACACACACACACACACACACACACACACACACACACACACACACACACACACACACACACACACACACACACACACACACACACACACACACACACACACACACACACACACACACAAACACACACACACACACACACACACTGTACATAAAAAACATCACAAATCATGTTGTTTCAACTAATTATTATTAAGTGACTGGCCTTTTTTACTAAACGTTTCAGTCAAAGTGTTACATCAATTATTTAAAACATTTTGGCCCAAACTTAGCTCCAACCTAAGAAAATGTGGGCAAAAATTCTGTCAACTTAAAATGATGTGTTTGCTCAATTTGTCTCATATGTTAATTCAACCCCAAAACATGTTGGCTTGTTACCAAAAAAAGGCTGTGGAACTAGTTACACACACAGTGCTTTTAACATACAGTGTTTTCAACTTACATATTTGACACATGATTACATTGTGCGTGTTCATTTATACAATAACTAGTATTCAACATGTTTTCACCTGGGATTTGAACTCAAAACCGCTCGGTTTATGGCATCCCGACCTTCCTGCTACACCCCTATGTCTCTATCAGTTAACGTGTTAATGTGTTAAAACTTAATGTGACTATTCTCTCATCATTGATTTGATTGACTTAGGTGTTCTGTATAGTTGTCTAATGTTGCTGGGTCATATTACTCTGTTTAATGTTACCCCTTAATCACTATTAAACATGAAATAGTTTTTATTGAGATTTACTTTGAAGTGCAAAGCGCAATACCATTGAAATCAGGCATTGGCACAGACATGGTGGTGTGGGAGGAAGAATGGAATACTGCACTCAAGAGATTGTGAGTTCAAATCCCAGGTGAGAACGTATGTGTGTAACTAGTTCCATAGCTTTATTGTTGCTGGTAAAATGCCAAAATAATAATTTCTATTTGAATAAACATATGAGACAAATTGAGCAAACACATAATTTAAGTTGACTTACCTTTTCTCATGTTGGAGCTAAGTTTGGGCCAACTAAGTTTGGGCCAACTAAACAAAGAAAAGGCTGTGCACACACACACACACACACACACACACCTACACACACACACACACACACACCTACACACACACACACACACACACACACACACACACACACACACACACACACACACACACACACACACACACACACACACACACACACACACACACACACACACACACACACACACACACACACACACACACTGAGAGGTTCCCAAGGTTCATTCTGCCCTTCTGATGTCTATCCAGCCGGCACTAACACCTACAGCCAACATTATCAGCCGTGTGTACATAACATTCACCATTTGTGTTTAAGTTGTTTTTTTAACCCCTCACATGGCAAGCCGTTAGTGTCAAGTCAAGTGACTCATCCTACTGCTGAATGTTTTGATGGAAAAACAAATAGTTTGTTTCTTTATCTGAATTTGGAACGTGTCTCTTACAATGTAATAACCTCTGTATAATTGAATTTCCATAACTATCATGTAGATAGGCTATAGCAAGATTTATTAATTGGAGAATATTTTTAACATGTTCATATTATTCAAACATAACAGGCAACTAACCCCTTCCCCATCTATTGAAACCAGAAAAGCATGAGCCACGGGCTGAGTATGAGCCAGGTCAGGTGAACTCATTATGACTCAAGCCATCAATGCACTCTACAGCCATGCATAGCCATGGGCTGATCCACTGATTAAACACTTAGTACAATAATAAACGTATAGGCTATACATGTATCTCACTGTACTGGCCGTGGTCCTTTACCACATTACAGATTGTGAAGAAACATGTTTTACAAAAGAAAAGGAGGTTGTGTTCATACTGTTGACCTCTGTTTTCATGAGGCAAAGTCCTCCTCGTATCATTTACTTTCCTATGGGATGTCTCAGTCTGCACCTAAGTCAGGGGTGTCAAACAAACGGCACGCGGACCGGATCCAGCCCATGAGGGGTTCCAATCAGGCCCGAGGCTGGTTAGAGTAAAAAGAAAATGAACAAACTCAACATGCTTTAAAATGACTAAAACCGTTACCGATGCACAATCATTATCATTACCTTGGCCTATGTGATTGCATGCCTTGCTTGTGCGCATGTGAGTGTTTGTAGGCTATGTTACCTTCATTTTCCACGCCTCCACAAGGTGGAATGCATCCCCAGAAATATTTTCTACTTCTCCTGGATTGTAGGAAAACATACTGTACTTTCTGAAAGGCTCATGGGTTATGACATACTTTATAATGAATCGGTAAGTGGAGCTGCTTTCTGTAGCCTCTGTACAGCAGGCTGTGTTGCGTGTCTTTGAACAGGTTTCACTGGACCTTTAATGTGACGTAACAGATGCTTAGAACGTTTTGATGGAAAAACAAATAGTTAGACAAAACTGCTACGTTGTCACTTACATCCATATGAACTCTTTATTTATGGGTCTCTTACAGTGTAAGTACCATGTAAAAACAATTGTATACAATTAGAGTTTCCATACCTACCTATCTAGATACACTGTAAAACCAAGTGTTAAGAATCTGAACACATAACTAAACACTTTTCTGTAACATTTTTTAAACGCACAGAGGCATTTGGAATTTCACCGAAAACGCGTCACGGTGTTTAGATTGTAAACACCAGAACATGTTTATTCGTTGTAACACTTTTTAAACACATGCACACGTTTATACAACACTTAACACTGTATTGTTTTAACAGGGTGTAAAGCAGTATTTACATATTTCCCAGCATGTGTGCTTTTGTGTGGATCGTGCGAGATACCCACCCATGACTGTGTTTATTAGTGACACAGACATGATTGTTGCATTCAATTATTATATTTCTGAGGCCTTCTTCAAGTGACTGCCTAACTGAATGTATTTCAATTAAAAATAAACCCTTTAATGACCACATATTATATATTTAATGAGGCCTTTAGTTATGGCCTAGTTATCCTCGACATTATGGTCTAAAAATCCTGGCTCATGGGCCACATCAGACCTGCAAGTCACAATATGCTGGTTTGTGAAGTGATTAGAGAGAGGATATCCAACAATTTGAATATGTTATAACCCACAACTTGCACTCAGAGTGACTGCTATGGTGAAGGTTAACAAACAAGACTACCTAAACCATCTAAACTGGAACAACCATCTCAGTAACAGGTACAATATGTCCAACCCCTTAAAGATTTGATTTGTTCAGAAAAATGTAAGTGATTTATCTTTGTATAGTATACGATCAATGAATCAATCAATGTGCATGAGGAAACAGATACAGTATTAAAATAAACTATTCTAAATATCAATCTGCAACAAAGCATGCTGGGAAATATTATAATGGGGCCCCTCCCACATCTTTGAAGTCAGCACAGTCGAGTAACAACAATACCATGCGATTGAAAGATTTATTGAATCAAATGTCTCGTTCAGTTGTGCTGAAATGTAGGTAAGGTGACAGACATTCCTAACACTGATCTGAATAAAAGGCATGGAAAGTCACATCTATTTATAATGACCAAATGCACTCTAAACAGGACTATGGGAAAGTACACACTAGTGTTTAAAATCTGAACACTTAGGAGTTATAGGTGTTCTCCTGGTTGGAAGTTGACTGGAAAAGGTTGACTGTCATATTTAATCTTGCATTGTAAATACCTGTGTTAAGATGAGAACACCTATTGGCAAATCTAAATGCCTAGTGTTTAAGTATAAACACTGACGTTTAGGTTATAAATGTGTCACGTTTCATGTTTCATGTGTCCACATCATTAAGGAATTATCATGGTCCACACATGATAAAAAAAAAGTTATATAGCTGCACCATTGAGAGCATCACGACTGGCTGCATCAACACATGGTATGGCAAATGCTCGGCATCCGACACCAAGGTGCTACAGAGGGTAATGCGTACGGCCCAGTACATCACTTGGGCCGAGCTCCCTGCCACCCAGGACCTCTATACCAGGTGGTGTCAGACGAAGGCCCTACACATGTTCTACAACTCCAGCCACCCAACTCTCTGCTACCACACAGCAAGAGGTACCGATGCACCAAGTCTGGAACCAACAGGAGCCTGAACAGCTTCTACCCCCAAGCCAAAAGACTGCTAAATAGTTAGTTAAACAGTTAACCAAAGCTACCCGGACTATCTGCACTGACCCTTTTTGCAGTAACTCTTTTGACTCATCACATACACTGCTGTTACTGTTTATTATCTATCCTGTTGCCTAGTCACTTTGTCCCTACCTATAGGTACATATCTACCTCAATCACCTCGCACCCCTGCACATGGACTCGGTACTGGTACCCCGTGAATATAGCCAAATGTTGACTCATTGTGTATTTATTCCTTGTGTTAATATTTGTCTATTTTTCTATTATTTCTATTTCTATTTCTGTCTGCATTGCTGGGAAGGGCCCGTAATTAAACATTTCACTGTTAATCTACACCTGTTGTTTACAATGTATATGAAAAATACAATTTGATATGATGGTTATACAGTGTAGGCTATAGCAAGATTGGAATAATATCTGATTCATGGGAGAATGTATGTTTAAACATGTCTGCATTATTCAAACATAACAGGCACCTAACCCCTTCACCATCTGTTGAAACCAGAAAAGCACATATGAGCCAGGGCAGGTAAACTCATTATAACTCAAGCAGAGACAATCTACAGCCAAACATAAACAATGATAACCAGGTGATAATGCCAGGAGCTGTTCTTTCAGGGCTACAGCACTAATAGCTCATGGGAAAGCGCAGTCTCAATATGTCACTGCTGAAAACAGTGGTATTAAATCCACTGTAGGCTATAATTTAATTGTGATTTTGAATATGTATCCTAAATTATATAAGCTGAAACAAACAACGGAAATATGGCCAAACTCTAAAGGGATCATTTCACATTCAAATGGACAAATAAACAAATAGACCTGAACAGTCCATTATACATGTAGCTACAACTCTAAAAGCACATTAAAATGCATGCGCTTTTAGTGTTGTTAGCTGCTGTAACATACACAATACAATGGATGCATACTACCGTCATTTTCACTCTCCAGTAGTCATTTAAGTGTTGCTAGGCACATCTGAAGACATGCTTAGTGCATTAGTTTCCTTTGCACCGTTATGTGCCCGTGTTGAATAATATCATATGTAGATGGTGTCCATAATGTAGAAGGTGTCCCACCACCTCTCTGCTTCAGAGGGGATGGGTTAAATGTCCCTTTCCCTAATGGAGGTCTAAAGCCCACCCACTCTGGTCTTTGATACAGTTTAATCAGATGTTGCTTGGGGGAAATTAATATTGGTTGTTATCTCCAAAACAGAAACGTTTCAGGAATTGGGAAAAAATGTATATATTTTCCCCATTAACGAAAATACAATTATGAAACTTCAGATGCTATTTTGAAAATATGTTCTTGGTCCAAGAGTCATGAAATGTTCAGAGTACATTGAGGGGAGTTACTCCTTTCAATAAATGTTTTTAGAAATGTATTTGCGAGGTTTTCATCAGACAGCAACGTATTTCAAAAACAAATAATAAAACATTCACTCTTAATTTTCGAGTAATGTAGGCCTAAAAGGGGTTAATGTCTTCGTGTTATTAAACTTGTTACGGGTCCCTATGTTACCCAGGCCTGATCGACAGGTTAAATATGTCAATTCTGACATAAATAAATGTCTCTGTATGTCCATGAAGTCATGTAGGCCTACCAGTTTACTAAATGTGGGCCTTTAGTAAAGAAACATTGTGTGCAAAGCTGTGTGCCTACTCTCAGTGTAGAAACAATGCTCTCTAATCTACTGCCTGGATTTTGTTGGTCCTTCACAAAGACCATTATGATTTTGTCTTGTTTTATATAAATGCTGATTCACCCTAAAACGATTGTTTGCTTAAAGATATTTCTATATTATGGCGGAGATCAAATCCAGCTAGACCTTTCACTGTAATGTTGGCAATACCACTTCAATCAAGAAACTAGCATGTTCATTGAGGCCCTAAGCTAAATAAAGGCCATGCAAATGCCGACATTAAAGGCACCAGGCTACTCTGAATATGTGCTAAAGTTGTAGGCCTATAGCCTACAGTACGCCTGTTGACTCCGTTGGTATTTTCTACACGTATATCCTATAGCATATATACTGTACATCTGTTTTGTATGTTTTCTTCTATCAAAGTGGATATACCTCAGGATACGATTCGTTGGAGGACAAGGACCTGATCGTTTGGCCGAGAAAGGGTTATGGGCGTTTTATTCGGCCTGCTCGTGTATGGCCAGCTGCAGATCATCCCTCATGATGTGGTTGTTGGCAGCGCAGCTCACAGGAGCTAGAGGAGCTGTCCTTTCAGCACCACGTGCAGCGCAGCTCATGTTCAAGCTGCAGCAACAGCTGATGGAACGAACTTCAGTTAAGGTTACATGCACACAATCATAGCGCGGGAAGATGTTTGGGGGGGGGGACTAGTATAGGCCCGGTGCACTACTTTTGTGAAATAACTGTTTATTATTTTTTAGATAAAATAATTTGTATTCATTTTATTTTTTTCAAGGGGTGCTACAGCACCCTCAGCACCGCTACTTCCCCGTCAATGCACACAATAATGCGATTATTATTGCCTGTCAGGTTAATATAATAGTTTGTTTAAAACGTTTACATGCTTTGCAAAAATAACGATTTCCCCAATAATCCTGTTTACATGGACACGTCTGAAAGCAGGCTACTGATGAGACATTTGATAATTGCAGAACATCGCCAAACAATATAAACGTTCTACCACAGTGACCATGTTATTTTTGCAAAGACTATTTGATTCTGAGTTCAGACATATCATTTTTGTATGTGAAAACTACTTATAAGACGAATACTTTTCCGAACTCACTTAACTCACTTAATGGTGCTGGCACATGCGCAGATCAAATTGACCGCTGGGCCGTCGATTAACTTGTTTACATATCCTAATAATTCGAAAGATTGCTCAGAAAACCCGGTGTTTTAATCGGTGTATGCTTACTTCGATTATGACCTTACACTGATTAAGATACGCAGAGTAAGGTGTTTACATGACTAATGCAATACTCGGCCTTCTGCCATAATCAGTTTAATGTCGAGTGTTTAGTGTGAATGTAAACATATTGATGCCTTCACAGTTTTTTATATAGTGTTGGCGTGTTATCAATCAGAGCATTTTGTAACCTACCACTTGCATGATCTGCCATTAAATCCTGGATTCAAACATGTTGTCTACAGGGGTAACCAATGCAGATGCAGCAACAGTCGTGCAGTTGAAATTATTATACATGTAGGCTTATCATTATTTGGTTTCCAAAAATGTGTTCAAGCCTATCTCAGTGGCGTGGTAGGCCACTCCTACTTTGATGGTGCATTGTGGTACTCGGGGGAATGGTTGCATACATAGTAGCCTAAGTCTGCTTTTCGTGTAGGCTATTGATCTTTTCTCATTAAATTGATGAGCTGCTGAAATCTATAATGGAAATTGTCAGTTTATCCAGATAGACAGACACATTATGTTGCTGCTACTGATTATAGTGATGCCTTTTTTCCAGATCTATAAAGTTGATGTGCAGAAACATTGTACACAGGTGGCATTTTACTGTTATTGCGTCATCATTTTTGTTTCGCCTGTTAACATACCGGAGTTATTTAGCAAAAACTACATTTTACCTACTTTTCTAAAACAATTGATGTTGCATAATGAACAGGTTTAAGGGTTAATACCGGGTAGTGGGCATACACTACCTGTTGCTGGACTAAGTTTAGTGAAACACATGTCTGCATAATGCTGTGTTGACTTTAATTCGTTGTGCTATATAGTGTTGTAAGTGATATAGTAACTATTTAAACTGTAGCCTACTAACCACCTAACATCCACGGCCCATGACTGTCATTAGGCTATAGTCTACACTTTAAATCTCCGCATGAATGACATATTGACACAGTGGTTGTGCGTAATGCTGTTACGCAATTAAATCTCCATGGACTGTAGACTGCAGACTCACCTATGGTGGTGATGACTGTGATGGCAAAGTAAAAAGATCCCGCAAATTTCCACTGAACTCCGGCCCTGTGGGGCTCGGCCTCCATAATGATGGTCTCCAGTTTGCGGTAGTCGTCCTCGCTAATGTTGTATTTCCCTTGGAGACGCTTCTCCTCTGCCTCCAGCTGTTCTTTCTCCCGCATCTCGAAGTCTGACTCCAGGGCATCGAACACCGCGGCCCCGACCAGCAGGTACGTGAACGTGCAGATGATCAGGGACAAGGTCCGCACGTTCTGCCGCTTCATGACCACCAGGAACCGGCGAGTGAGGGGCTCATGTCCCCTCCGATCCCCCGGGAAGGCTGCGCAGCAATCGGGAAAGCGTTGGCAGCGGCTGAAAGAGGAGGGACAGACTGGCGCGTGTTGGTGACGGTGGGTGCGGTGGACAGAAGAGCAGTAGTGGAGACTGCTATGTGTGTGATCCCTGTAACAGGTCCCCAAATCCTGCTCCGGGTTCGCAGAGAGACACAGGAGACTGCTCGATCGCCGGGACCACGAGCCCTGCAGCCTAGACACTCTGCGCAAAACCTGCCCAAACCAAGTCCTCCAAGCGCGTAGTGCCATCAACAAGCAGCTGCTAGATTCCTGTTGTCTTATCGAAAAGTCAACGTTTTTTTTTACGAATTCAATTTAACACATATGGCAAAATAATGTTCAATTATTTTTCTTGTGAATCTGTAAATGCTTGATGCGGAATTCTCAGGTTGCGCATGCATTCCTGGAAGATTTAAAGAGAAATTAACCGGTCCAACAGAGGTTGGATGCGGGTGAAGCATAGGCTATTTTCGCATTTGCTCCCAGTAAGTTTCAGTAAGCAGCAACCTGTTCATCTCGCTACCTCATCTTGTCAGGCTATTTTTAATAACGAACCATCCCCCCATTTGTACATAATCAATTGACTGTGTGGAATCTAGAAATACAGCTCAGAAATATAAGACATCGCCAGAAGTAATTTCCATTTGATTCACAATGTGTTGGGCTGAGTCCTCGATAAGATACACGAGGAGAGGAACAACACAGCGCAGGATCCGGCAGAAAAAAAGTCTACTCACTTGATTCGCGCTCTGGGGATCTAAACCTAGGCAAAACTCAACAAAGATACTCAACAAAGAATTACGCTGTGCACAGCGTAATTCCTGTCCATTGCGGAATTATTCACTACCGATTCCTTTCCTCATATCGGATCATATTGCCATGATTTATGGTAAAGATAAAACTATCCCAAAACGGTGACTGGAAGAGCTACTCGTCATCAATAAATCTACATTAACTACAGGTTTCATTTCAAATGTTCCCTTCTTAGAATAGTGCCTCAGAACAAAACGTGCATTGTCACTGCATAACCTACTCAAGCAACCCGGAGCAGGAAAACCCGAAATACCGGTATAGCCTGGTGCTGTCTCATGTTAGGCGCGCGGTGACTACCGGCTCAGCTGTGCCCACCAAGTGCTCTCCAGGCCCGAGCTGATTTCTCCGCGGGCTTCCAATTAACTGGAGTTAAATTAGAAAAAGGTTCGGGTTTTCCTCGTTAGTAGAAGTTACTCGAGGCATCAATTAACGCTAGAGAGAGAGAGAAGCACTTTGATGATGAAACCGAACACTGCGTGTCCTCACAGGCTACGGATGCTGAGTGTGTGGAATCTCCTGTCAGAAGTGTGGCAGGCTAGACCATTTAGGAGACCGTTGAGATCTGATTCTCCATCTATTGTATTTTAGGACATTCTATTTTAAGACATTCTAATTGTTAAACATGTTTACTTAAAGCCGTCTTCCTCCCGAGGGGCATCTCTTAATACACCCCCTGTCCCAGGTCACCCCTTCTCCTCACACCCCTCCTGCAGCGTCTACTCTCACTCATTATCAACACGAGATTACTTCCAAACACATGACCAACTCACATACAGTGCCTTCAGAAAGTATTAAGACCCCTGGACTTTTGTTACGTTACAGCCTTATTCTAAAATTGATTAAATATTTTTTTCCTCATCAATCTACACACAATGCAACATAATGACAAAGCGAATATAGTTTATTAGAAATGTTAGCAAATGTATTTCAATAAAAAACAAAAACACCTTATTTACATAAGTATTCAGACCCATTGCTATGAGACTTGAAATTGAGCTCTGGTGCATCCTGTTTTCATTGATCATCCTTGAGATGTTTCTACAACTTGATTGGAGTCCACCTGTGGTAAATTCAATTATTTGGACATGATTTGGAAAGGCACACACCTGTCTATATAAGGTCACACAGTTGACAGTGCATGTCAGAGCAAAAACCAAACCATGAGGTCGAAGCAATTGTCCGTAGAACTCCAAGACAGGATTGTGTCGAGGCACAGATCTGGGGAAGGGTACCAAAACTTTGATGCAGCATTGAAGGTCCTCAAGAACACGATGGCCTCCATCATTATTAAATGGAAGAAGTTTGGAACCACCAAGACTCTTCCTAGAGCTGGCCACCCGGCCAAACTGAGCATACGGAGAAGAAGGGCCTTGGTCAGTGAGGTGACCAAGAACCCAATGGTCACTCTGACAGAGCTCCAGAGTTCCTCTGTGGAGATGGGAGAACCTTCCAGAAGGACAACCAGCTCTGCAGCACTCCATCAATCAGGCCTTTATGGGTCGGGTGGACAGACGGAAGCCACTCCTCAGTAAAAGGCACATGACAGCCCGCTTGGATTTTGTCAAAAGGCACCTAAACAAGATTCTCTGGTCTGATGAAACCAAGATTGAACTCTTTGGCCTGAATGCCAAGCGTCACGTCTGGAGGACACCTGGCACCACCCCTATGGTGAAGCATGGAGGTGGCAGCATCATGCAGTGGGGATGTTTTTCAGCGGCAGGGACTGGGAGACTAGTCAGGATCGAGGGAAAGATTAACGGAGCAAAGTACAGAGAGATCCTCGATGAAAACCTGCTCCGGAGTGCTCAGGACCTCAGACTTGGGCGAAAGTTCACCTTCCAACAGGACAACGACCCTAAGCACACAGCCATCCAACCTGACAGAGCTTGAGAGGATCTGCAGAGAAGAATGAGAGAAACTACCCTAATACAGGTGTGCCAAGCTTGTAGCGTCCTAATCAAGAAGACTGTAATCACTGACAAAGATGCTTCAACAAAGTACTGAGTAAAGGGTCTGAATACTTATGTAAATTACATATTTCACTTTTTTCTTTTTAATAAATGTGCAAAAATGTCAAAACTGTTTTTGCTTTGTCATTATGTGGTATTGGTGTAGATTGATGAGGGGGGAAAGTAATTTAATCAATTTTAGAATAAGGCTGTAACGTAACCAAATGTGGAAAATGTCAAGGGGTCTGAATAGTTTCCGAATGCACTGTATGATTAGTCTGTTAGCCAGGCTAGCCCAACACCAATGAAACGCTAAATCACTGTATTAGCTGCTGTCCATGGTGCTAGTTTACAGGCTCGCATGCATGTGCACTGGAAGGACTGGGGAGTACTGTGTCGCAGTACAAGAATGCATCTGTCTATTGAGATGGGTGTTCAAAGAAACCGAATCTGAGGATAATATTCTTCAGGTGTCAATTCCTAATGTTCTTTAAGGTAATTCAATATGATATATGTCTATATTGCCATGATTGTGTAATGAACGACACAAATATTGTAACAACATTGCAGAATTCTGCATTTCAGCTTAAATGAATGACCTTTTAACATGGAAAACTGATCATTCTAAGGGGTAGATATGCCCATCAACCCATGCCTCTCACAAACTCCTCTTTATCCAACAAAATAGATGACTAAACCTTTATATGATTTCAAACTGTGGAAATCTTTTCAATATTAATGATCTACAGGGTCTAGACAGGATCACAGTTTTTACATATTCTCAGGGTCAATATTTTGGCAGATTCTTGTTGTTGTTGCTATACTCTGGTCTAATGTCAGTTTTATTTGTATGGAGGACAGAACTCAGCACGCACCCAACCCGCTCACTCTAATCAAGGGCATGTCGTGCCAATCCTTCAATAGACTCTGACTCTATAATTTAGTCTTTTGACTCTTGAGGGAAGTGTGAACTTAAAATCCCCTTGAACTTTGCAATAGCATACTTGAATACGCTCAACTGTCAGTTCTCTGCCTTCTACTTCCCCCACCACAGGTACGATGTCATAACCCCAAAGGCCTCCTCTTCACAGCTGGTATTTAAGACACTCCATCCTCATTTCCCCATTTGACCTTTAAACCCTTTGGGCCATTCGTCTATGACAGCTAGGGTAACTATGGTGACCCAAAGGGTTTATAGGGAAAACGCATCCCTAAGGAAGGCTCACATTAGCTCATTTTAACCATGCCTAATCGGAAAACAAAACCTTTTGTCCTCTCTGAGAAGGGTCATACTGGCTATTAGTCTATACCAGGTGGCCAACCCTCCTCCTGAAGAGATACTGGGTATGCAGGGGTTTGATCTAGCCCTACTCCAACACATAGCTCCCCAGGAAGAGAGTGACTGGCCACCCACTGGTCGATTTCTACCATCGTTTGAGACTTACTGGCATGAAAACGATCAATGAGTACCTCCAAGTTTATTAAGTGAAGTTCCCTTTACAGTGTAATTAGCCCAGAGTGCTTTCTATTGTAAGTTACTGATGGGTAGCACAACTATCTGTCCTAAACCTCTCCCTCAACATCAACAAAACGAAGGAGCTGATCATGGACTATAGGAGACAGCAGAGAGAGCACGCCCCCATCCACATTGTCAGGGCTGCAGGGGAGAGGGTCAAAGCTTCAAGTTCCTCGACCTGCGCATCACTGACAACCTGAAATGGTCCTTTCACACAGACAGTGTGGTGAATAAGGAGCATCAGCGTCTCTTCAACCTCAGGAGGCTGAAGAAATTCGTCTTGGCCCCTAAAACCCTCACAAACTTCTACAGATGCACCATTGAGAGCCTCCTGTCGGGCTGTATCACCACCGGGTACAGCAATTGCACCATCCGGAACCGCAGGGCTCTCCATAGAGTGTAGTGGTCAGCCCAATGCATCACAGGGGGCACAATGCCCGTCCCCCAGGACATCTAGAGCACCCGGGGTGACAGGAAGGCCGAGAAGATCATCAAGGACCTTAGGCACTCGAGCCACGGCCTGTTCACCCTGCTACCATCTAGAAGTACAGGTGCATCAAAGCTGGGACCGAGTGAATGATAAACAGCTTCTATCTCCAGGCCATCATACTGTTAAACAGTCACCGCTAGCCGGCCTCAGCCCAGTATCCTGTACTGAACCTAAGTTGCTGTTACTAGCCAGCTACCACCCGATACTCTGTCCTACACCTTAGAGACTGCTGCCCTATGTACATAGTCATTGAACACTGGTCACTTTAATAATGTTTACATACTGTTTTACCCACTTCATATGTATATAATGTATTCTAGTCATGGCTCATCCTATATAAATACTGCTATACAAACATTTTCTATTCACATACTGCCCATACTGTCTATACACACCATTATATACACTGAGTGTACAAAACATTAAGGACACTTGTATTTTCATGACACAGACTGACCAGGTGAATCCAGGTGAAAGCTTTGATCCCTTATTGATGTCACTTATTAAATCCACTTCAATCAGTGTAGATGAAGTGGAGGAGACAGGTTAATTAAAGAAGGATTTTGAAGCCTTGAGACAATTGAGACATGGATTGTGTATGTGTACCATTCAGAGGGTGAATGGGCAAGACAAAACATGTAAGTGCCTTTGAGCAGGGTATGGTAGTAGGTGCCAGGCGCACCTGTTTGTGTCAAGAACTGCAACGCTGCTGGGTTTTTCATGCTCAACAGTTTCCAGTTCAACCCTAACCCTAACCCTAGCCTCAACCAAAACCTAACCCTAGCTCCATGTCCACATTCCAGTTCAACCCTAACCCTAACCCTAGCCTCAACCAAAACCTAACCCTAGCTTCATGTCCACATTCCAGTTCAACCCTAACCCTAACCCTAGCCTCAACCAAAACCTAACCCTAGCTCCATGTCCACATTCCAGTTCAACCCTAACCCTAACCCTAGCCTCAACCAAAACCTAACCCTAGCTTCATGTCCACATTCCAGTTCAACCCTAACCCTAACCCTAGCCTCAACCAAAACCTAACCCTAGCTCCATGTCCACATTCCAGTTCAACCCTAACACTAGCCTCATCCAAAACCTAACCCTAGCTCCATGTCCACATTCCAGTTCAACCCTAACCCTAACCCTAGCCTCAACCAAAACCTAACCCTAGCTTCATGTCCACATTCCAGTTCAACCCTAACACTAGCCTCAACCAAAACCTAGCTCCATGTCCACATTCCAGTTCAACCCTAACACTAGCCTCAACCAAAACCTAACCCTAGCTTCATGTCCACATTCCAGTTCAACCCTAACACTAGCCTCAACCAAAACCTAACCCTAGCTCCATGTCCACATTCCAGTTCAACCCTAACACTAGCCTCATCCAAAACCTAACCCTAGCTCCATGTCCACATTCCAGTTCAACCCTAACACTAGCCTCAACCAAAACCTAACCCTAGATCCATGTCCACATTCCAGTTCAACCCTAACACTAGCCTCATCCAAAACCTAACCCTAGCTCCATGTCCACATTCCAGTTCAACCCTAACACTAGCCTCAACCAAAACCTAACCCTAGCTCCATGTCCACATTCCAGTTCAACCCTAACCCTAACCCTAGCCTCAACCAAAACCTAACCCTAGTTCCATGTCCACATTCCAGTTCAACCCTAACACTAGCCTCATCCAAAACCTAACCCTAGCTCCATGTCCACATTCCAGTTCAACCCTAACCCTAACCCTAGCCTCAACCAAAACCTAACCCTAGCTCCATGTCCACATTCCAGTTCAACCCTAACCCTAACCCTAGCCTCAACCAAAACCTAACCCTAGCTCCATGTCCACATTCCAGTTCAACCCTAACCCTAACCCTAGCCTCAACCAAAACCTAACCCTAGCTTCATGTCCACATTCCAGTTCAACCCTAACCCTAACCCTAGCCTCAACCAAAACCTAACCCTAGCTCCATGTCCACATTCCAGTTCAACCCTAACACTAGCCTCATCCAAAACCTAACCCTAGCTCCATGTCCACATTCCAGTTCAACCCTAACCCTAACCCTAACCCTAGCCTCAACCAAAACACTAGCCTCTAGCTTCATGTCCACATTCCAGTTCAACCCTAACACTAGCCTCAACCAAAACCTAACCCTAGCTCCATGTCCACATTCCAGTTCAACCCTAACCCTAGCCTCAACCAAAACCTAACCATAGCTCCATGTCCACATTCCAGTTCAACCCTAACACTAGCCTCAACCAAAACCTAACCCTAGCTTCATGTCCACATTCCAGTTCAACCCTAACCCTAACCCTAGCTCCATGTCCACATTCCAGTTCAACCCTAACACTAGCCTCAACCAAAACCTAACCCTAGCTTCATGTCCACATTCCAGTTCAACCCTAACACTAGCCTCAACCAAAACCTAACCCTAGCTCCATGTCCACATTCCAGTTCAACCCTAACACTAGCCTCAACCAAAACCTAACCCTAGCTTCATGTCCACATTCCAGTTCAACCCTAACACTAGCCTCAACCAAAACCTAACCCTAGCTCCATGTCCACATTCCAGTTCAACCCTAACACTAGCCTCATCCAAAACCTAACCCTAGCTCCATGTCCACATTCCAGTTCAACCCTAACACTAGCCTCAACCAAAACCTAACCCTAGCTTCATGTCCACATTCCAGTTCAACCCTAACACTAGCCTCAACCAAAACCTAACCCTAGCTTCATGTCCACATTCCAGTTCAACCCTAACCCTAGCCTCAACCAAAACCTAACCCTAGCTTCATGTCCACATTCCAGTTCAACCCTAACCCTAACACTAGCCTTAACCAAAACCTAACCCTAGCTTCATGTCCACATTCCAGTTAAACCCTAACCCTAACCCTAGCCTCAACCAAAACCTAACCCTAGCTCCATGTCCACATTCCAGTTCAACCCTAACACTAGCCTCAACCAAAACCTAACCCTAGCTTCATGTCCACATTCTAGTTCAACCCTAACACTAGCCTCATCCAAAACCTAACCCAAGCTCCATGTCCACATTCCAGTTCAACCCTAACCCTAGCCTCAACCAAAACCTAACCCTAGCTCCATGTCCACATTCCAGTTCAACCCTAACCCTAACCCTAGCCTCAACCAAAACCTAACCCTAGCTCCATGTCCACATTCCAGTTCAACCCTAACACTAGCCTCAACCAAAACCTAACCCTAGCTCCATGTCCACATTCCAGTTCAACCCTAACCCTAACCCTAGCCTCAACCAAAACCTAACCCTAGCTCCATGTCCACATTCCAGTTCAACCCTAACACTAGCCTCAACCAAAACCTAACCCTAGCTCCATGTCCACATTCCAGTTCAACCCTAACACTAGCCTCATCCAAAACCTAACCCTACCTTCATGTCCACATTCCAGTTCAACCCTAACACTAGCCTCATCCAAAACCTAACCCTAGCTCCATGTCCACATTACAGTTCAACCCTAACCCTAACCCTAGCCTCAACCAAAACCTAACCCTAGCTCCATGTCCACATTCCAGTTCAACCCTAACACTAGCCTCATCCAAAACCTAACCCTAGCTCCATGTCCACATTCCAGTTCAACCCTAACACTAGCCTCATCCAAAACCTAACCCTAGCTCCATGTCCACATTCCAGTTCAACCCTAACCCTAACCCTAGCCTCAACCAAAACCTAACCCTAGCTCCATGTCCACATTCCAGTTCAACCCTAACACTAGCCTCAACCAAAACCTAACCCTAGCTTCATGTCCACATTCCAGTTCAACCCTAACCCTAACCCTAGCCTCAACCAAAACCTAACCCTAGCTCCATGTCCACATTCCAGTTCAACCCTAACCCTAGCTCCATGTCCACATTCCAGTTCAACCCTAACACTAGCCTCAACCAAAACCTAACCCTAGCTTCATGTCCACATTCCAGTTCAACCCTAACACTAGCCTCAACCAAAACCTAACCCTAGCTTCATGTCCACATTCCAGTTCAACCCTAACCCTAACCCTAGCCTCAACCAAAACCTAACCCTAGCTTCATGTCCACATTCCAGTTCAACCCTAACCCTAACCCTAGCCTCAACCAAAACCTAACCCTAGCTCCATGTCCACATTCCAGTTCAACCCTAACACTAGCCTAATCCAAAACCTAACCCTAGCTCCATGTCCACATTCCAGTTCAACCCTAACCCTAACCCTAGCCTCAACCAAAACCTAACCCTAGCTTCATGTCCACATTCCAGTTCAACCCTAACACTAGCCTCAACCAAAACCTAACCCTAGCTCCATGTCCACATTCCAGTTCAACCCTAACCCTAGCCTCAACCAAAACCTAACCCTAGCTCCATGTCCACATTCCAGTTCAACCCTAACACTAGCCTCAACCAAAACCTAACCCTAGCTTCATGTCCACATTCCAGTTCAACCCTAACCCTAACCCTAGCTCCATGTCCACATTCCAGTTCAACCCTAACACTAGCCTCAACCAAAACCTAACCCTAGCTTCATGTCCACATTCCAGTTCAACCCTAACACTAGCCTCAACCAAAACCTAACCCTAGCTCCATGTCCACATTCCAGTTCAACCCTAACACTAGCCTCAACCAAAACCTAACCCTAGCTCCATGTCCACATTCCAGTTCAACCCTAACACTAGCCTCAACCAAAACCTAACCCTAGCTTCATGTCCACATTCCAGTTCAACCCTAACACTAGCCTCAACCAAAACCTAACCCTAGCTCCATGTCCACATTCCAGTTCAACCCTAACACTAGCCTCATCCAAAACCTAACCCTAGCTCCATGTCCACATTCCAGTTCAACCCTAACACTAGCCTCAACCAAAACCTAACCCTAGCTTCATGTCCACATTCCAGTTCAACCCTAACACTAGCCTCAACCAAAACCTAACCCTAGCTTCATGTCCACATTCCAGTTCAACCCTAACCCTAGCCTCAACCAAAACCTAACCCTAGCTTCATGTCCACATTCCAGTTCAACCCTAACCCTAACACTAGCCTCAACCAAAACCTAACCCTAGCTTCATGTCCACATTCCAGTTCAACCCTAACCCTAACCCTAGCCTCAACCAAAACCTAACCCTAGCTCCATGTCCACATTCCAGTTCAACCCTAACACTAGCCTCAACCAAAACCTAACCCTAGCTTCATGTCCACATTCTAGTTCAACCCTAACACTAGCCTCATCCAAAACCTAACCCTAGCTCCATGTCCACATTCCAGTTCAACCCTAACACTAGCCTCAACCAAAACCTAACCCTAGCTCCATGTCCACATTCCAGTTCAACCCTAACCCTAACCCTAGCCTCAACCAAAACCTAACCCTAGCTTCATGTCCACATTCCAGTTCAACCCTAACCCTAGCCTCAACCAAAACCTAACCCTAGCTCCATGTCCACATTCCAGTTCAACCCTAACCCTAACCCTAGCCTCAACCAACACCTAACCCTAGCTCCATGTCCACATTCCAGTTCAACCCTAACACTAGCCTCAACCAAAACCTAACCCTAGCTCCATGTCCACATTCCAGTTCAACCCTAACACTAGCCTCATCCAAAACCTAACCCTACCTTCATGTCCACATTCCAGTTCAACCCTAACACTATCCTCATCCAAAACCTAACCCTAGCTCCATGTCCACATTCCAGTTCAACCCTAACCCTACACTAGCCTCAACCAAAACCTAACCCTAGCTCCATGTCCACATTCCAGTTCAACCCTAACACTAGCCTCATCCAAAACCTAACCCTAGCTCCATGTCCACATTCCAGTTCAACCCTAACACTAGCCTCATCCAAAACCTAACCCTAGCTCCATGTCCACATTCCAGTTCAACCCTAACCCTAACCCTAGCCTCAACCAAAACCTAACCCTAGCTCCATGTCCACATTCCAGTTCAACCCTAACACTAGCCTCAACCAAAACCTAACCCTAGCTTCATGTCCACATTCCAGTTCAACCCTATCCCTAACCCTAGCCTCAACCAAAACCTAACCCTAGCTTCATGTCCACATTCCAGTTCAACCCTAACACTAGCCTCAACCAAAACCTAACCCTAGCTTCATGTCCACATTCCAGTTCAACCCTAACACTAGCCTCATCCAAAACCTAACCCTAGCTCCATGTCCACATTCCAGTTCAACCCTAACCCTAACCCTAGCCTCAACCAAAACCTAACCCTAGCTCCATGTCCACATTCCAGTTCAACCCTAACACTAGCCTCATCCAAAACCTAACCCTAGCTCCATGTCCACATTCCAGTTCAACCCTGACCCTAGCCTCATCCAAAACCTAACCCTAGCTTCATGTCCACATTCCAGTTCAACCCTAACACTAGCCTCATCCAAAACCTAACCCTAGCTCCATGTCCACATTCCAGTTCAACCCTAACCCTAACCCTAGCCTCAACCAAAACCTAACCCTAGCTCCATGTCCACATTCCAGTTCAACCCTAACACTAGCCTCAACCAAAACCTAACCCTAGCTTCATGTCCACATTCCAGTTCAACCCTAACCCTAACCCTAGCCTCAACCAAAACCTAACCCTAGCTTCATGTCCACATTCCAGTTCAACCCTAACACTAGCCTCATCCAAAACCTAACCCTAGCTCCATGTCCACATTCCAGTTCAACCCTAACCCTAACCCTAGCCTCAACCAAAACCTAACCCTAGCTCCATGTCCACATTCCAGTTCAACCCTAACACTAGCCTCATCCAAAACCTAACCCTAGCTCCATGTCCACATTCCAGTTCAACCCTGACCCTAGCCTCATCCAAAACCTAACCCTAGCTTCATGTCCACATTCCAGTTCAACCCTAACACTAGCCTCAACCAAAACCTAACCCTAGCTCCATGTCCACATTCCAGTTCAACCCTAACCCTAACCCTAGCCTCAACCAACACCTAACCCTAGCTCCATGTCCACATTCCAGTTCAACCCTAACACTAGCCTCAACCAAAACCTAACCCTAGCTCCATGTCCACATTCCAGTTCAACCCTAACACTAGCCTCATCCAAAACCTAACCCTACCTTCATGTCCACATTCCAGTTCAACCCTAACCCTAACCCTAGCCTCAACCAAAACCTAACCCTAGCTCCATGTCCACATTCCAGCTCAACCCTAACACTAGCCTCATCCAAAACCTAACCCTAGCTCCATGTCCACATTCCAGTTCAACCCTGACCCTAGCCTCATCCAAAACCTAACCCTAGCTTCATGTCCACATTCCAGTTCAACCCTAACACTAGCCTCATCCAAAACCTAACCCTAGCTCCATGTCCACATTCCAGTTCAACCCTAACCCTAACCCTAGCCTCAACCAAAACCTAACCCTAGCTCCATGTCCACATTCCAGTTCAACCCTAACACTAGCCTCATCCAAAACCTAACCCTAGCTCCATGTCCACATTCCAGTTCAACCCTGACCCTAGCCTCATCCAAAACCTAACCCTAGCTTCATGTCCACATTCCAGTTCAACCCTAACACTAGCCTCATCCAAAACCTAACCCTAGCTCCATGTCCACATTCCAGTTCAACCCTAACCCTAACCCTAGCCTCAACCAAAACCTAACCCTAGCTCCATGTCCACATTCCAGTTCAACCCTAACACTAGCCTCAACCAAAACCTAACCCTAGCTTCATGTCCACATTCCAGTTCAACCCTAACCCTAACCCTAGCCTCAACCAAAACCTAACCCTAGCTTCATGTCCACATTCCAGTTCAACCCTAACACTAGCCTCATCCAAAACCTAACCCTAGAGCTCCATGTCCACATTCCAGTTCAACCCTAACCCTAACCCTAGCCTCAACCAAAACCTAACCCTAGCTCCATGTCCACATTCCAGTTCAACCCTAACACTAGCCTCATCCAAAACCTAACCCTAGCTTCATGTCCACATTCCAGTTCAACCCTAACACTAGCCTCAACCAAAACCTAACCCTAGCTCCATGTCCACATTCCAGTTCAACCCTAACCCTAACCCTAGCCTCAACCAACACCTAACCCTAGCTCCATGTCCACATTCCAGTTCAACCCTAACACTAGCCTCAACCAAAACCTAACCCTAGCTCCATGTCCACATTCCAGTTCAACCCTAACACTAGCCTCATCCAAAACCTAACCCTACCTTCATGTCCACATTCCAGTTCAACCCTAACCCTAACCCTAGCCTCAACCAAAACCTAACCCTAGCTCCATGTCCACATTCCAGCTCAACCCTAACACTAGCCTCATCCAAAACCTAACCCTAGCTCCATGTCCACATTCCAGTTCAACCCTAACACTAGCCTCATCCAAAACCAAACCCTAGCTCCATGTCCACATTCCAGTTCAACCCTAACCCTAACCCTAGCCTCAACCAAAACCTAACCCTAGCTCCATGTCCACATTCCAGTTCAACCCTAACCCTAACCCTAGCCTCAACCAAAACCTAACCCTAGCTTCATGTCCACATTCCAGTTCAACCCTAACCCTAACCCTAGCCTCAACCAAAACCTAACCCTAGCTCCATGTCCACATTCCAGTTCAACCCTAACACTAGCCTCATCCAAAACCTAACCCTAGCTCCATGTCCACATTCCAGTTCAACCCTAACCCTAACCCTAACCCTAGCCTCAACCAAAACACTAGCCTCTAGCTTCATGTCCACATTCCAGTTCAACCCTAACACTAGCCTCAACCAAAACCTAACCCTAGCTCCATGTCCACATTCCAGTTCAACCCTAACCCTAGCCTCAACCAAAACCTAACCATAGCTCCATGTCCAAAATTCCAGTTCAACCCTAACACTAGCCTCAACCAAAACCTAACCCTAGCTTCATGTCCACATTCCAGTTCAACCCTAACCCTAACCCTAGCTCCATGTCCACATTCCAGTTCAACCCTAACACTAGCCTCAACCAAAACCTAACCCTAGCTTCATGTCCACATTCCAGTTCAACCCTAACACTAGCCTCAACCAAAACCTAACCCTAGCTCCATGTCCACATTCCAGTTCAACCCTAACACTAGCCTCAACCAAAACCTAACCCTAGCTTCATGTCCACATTCCAGTTCAACCCTAACACTAGCCTCAACCAAAACCTAACCCTAGCTCCATGTCCACATTCCAGTTCAACCCTAACACTAGCCTCATCCAAAACCTAACCCTAGCTCCATGTCCACATTCCAGTTCAACCCTAACACTAGCCTCAACCAAAACCTAACCCTAGCTTCATGTCCACATTCCAGTTCAACCCTAACACTAGCCTCAACCAAAACCTAACCCTAGCTTCATGTCCACATTCCAGTTCAACCCTAACCCTAGCCTCAACCAAAACCTAACCCTAGCTTCATGTCCACATTCCAGTTCAACCCTAACCCTAACACTAGCCTTAACCAAAACCTAACCCTAGCTTCATGTCCACATTCCAGTTAAACCCTAACCCTAACCCTAGCCTCAACCAAAACCTAACCCTAGCTCCATGTCCACATTCCAGTTCAACCCTAACACTAGCCTCAACCAAAACCTAACCCTAGCTTCATGTCCACATTCTAGTTCAACCCTAACACTAGCCTCATCCAAAACCTAACCCAAGCTCCATGTCCACATTCCAGTTCAACCCTAACCCTAGCCTCAACCAAAACCTAACCCTAGCTCCATGTCCACATTCCAGTTCAACCCTAACACTAACCCTAGCCTCAACCAAAACCTAACCCTAGCTCCATGTCCACATTCCAGTTCAACCGTAACACTAGCCTCAACCAAAACCTAACCCTAGCTCCATGTCCACATTCCAGTTCAACCCTAACCCTAACCCTAGCCTCAACCAAAACCTAACCCTAGCTCCATGTCCACATTCCAGTTCAACCCTAACACTAGCCTCAACCAAAACCTAACCCTAGCTCCATGTCCACATTCCAGTTCAACCCTAACACTAGCCTCATCCAAAACCTAACCCTACCTTCATGTCCACATTCCAGTTCAACCCTAACACTAGCCTCATCCAAAACCTAACCCTAGCTCCATGTCCACATTACAGTTCAACCCTAACCCTAACCCTAGCCTCAACCAAAACCTAACCCTAGCTCCATGTCCACATTCCAGTTCAACCCTAACACTAGCCTCATCCAAAACCTAACCCTAGCTCCATGTCCACATTCCAGTTCAACCCTAACACTAGCCTCATCCAAAACCTAACCCTAGCTCCATGTCCACATTCCAGTTCAACCCTAACCCTAACCCTAGCCTCAACCAAAACCTAACCCTAGCTCCATGTCCACATTCCAGTTCAACCCTAACACTAGCCTCAACCAAAACCTAACCCTAGCTTCATGTCCACATTCCAGTTCAACCCTAACCCTAACCCTAGCCTCAACCAAAACCTAACCCTAGCTCCATGTCCACATTCCAGTTCAACCCTAACCCTAGCTCCATGTCCACATTCCAGTTCAACCCTAACACTAGCCTCAACCAAAACCTAACCCTAGCTTCATGTCCACATTCCAGTTCAACCCTAACACTAGCCTCAACCAAAACCTAACCCTAGCTTCATGTCCACATTCCAGTTCAACCCTAACCCTAACCCTAGCCTCAACCAAAACCTAACCCTAGCTTCATGTCCACATTCCAGTTCAACCCTAACCCTAACCCTAGCCTCAACCAAAACCTAACCCTAGCTCCATGTCCACATTCCAGTTCAACCCTAACACTAGCCTAATCCAAAACCTAACCCTAGCTCCATGTCCACATTCCAGTTCAACCCTAACCCTAACCCTAGCCTCAACCAAAACCTAACCCTAGCTTCATGTCCACATTCCAGTTCAACCCTAACACTAGCCTCAACCAAAACCTAACCCTAGCTCCATGTCCACATTCCAGTTCAACCCTAACCCTAGCCTCAACCAAAACCTAACCCTAGCTCCATGTCCACATTCCAGTTCAACCCTAACACTAGCCTCAACCAAAACCTAACCCTAGCTTCATGTCCACATTCCAGTTCAACCCTAACCCTAACCCTAGCTCCATGTCCACATTCCAGTTCAACCCTAACACTAGCCTCAACCAAAACCTAACCCTAGCTTCATGTCCACATTCCAGTTCAACCCTAACACTAGCCTCAACCAAAACCTAACCCTAGCTCCATGTCCACATTCCAGTTCAACCCTAACACTAGCCTCAACCAAAACCTAACCCTAGCTCCATGTCCACATTCCAGTTCAACCCTAACACTAGCCTCAACCAAAACCTAACCCTAGCTTCATGTCCACATTCCAGTTCAACCCTAACACTAGCCTCAACCAAAACCTAACCCTAGCTCCATGTCCACATTCCAGTTCAACCCTAACACTAGCCTCATCCAAAACCTAACCCTAGCTCCATGTCCACATTCCAGTTCAACCCTAACACTAGCCTCAACCAAAACCTAACCCTAGCTTCATGTCCACATTCCAGTTCAACCCTAACACTAGCCTCAACCAAAACCTAACCCTAGCTTCATGTCCACATTCCAGTTCAACCCTAACCCTAGCCTCAACCAAAACCTAACCCTAGCTTCATGTCCACATTCCAGTTCAACCCTAACCCTAACACTAGCCTCAACCAAAACCTAACCCTAGCTTCATGTCCACATTCCAGTTCAACCCTAACCCTAACCCTAGCCTCAACCAAAACCTAACCCTAGCTCCATGTCCACATTCCAGTTCAACCCTAACACTAGCCTCAACCAAAACCTAACCCTAGCTTCATGTCCACATTCTAGTTCAACCCTAACACTAGCCTCATCCAAAACCTAACCCTAGCTCCATGTCCACATTCCAGTTCAACCCTAACACTAGCCTCAACCAAAACCTAACCCTAGCTCCATGTCCACATTCCAGTTCAACCCTAACCCTAACCCTAGCCTCAACCAAAACCTAACCCTAGCTTCATGTCCACATTCCAGTTCAACCCTAACCCTAGCCTCAACCAAAACCTAACCCTAGCTCCATGTCCACATTCCAGTTCAACCCTAACCCTAACCCTAGCCTCAACCAACACCTAACCCTAGCTCCATGTCCACATTCCAGTTCAACCCTAACACTAGCCTCAACCAAAACCTAACCCTAGCTCCATGTCCACATTCCAGTTCAACCCTAACACTAGCCTCATCCAAAACCTAACCCTACCTTCATGTCCACATTCCAGTTCAACCCTAACACTATCCTCATCCAAAACCTAACCCTAGCTCCATGTCCACATTCCAGTTCAACCCTAACACTAGCCTCATCCAAAACCTAACCCTAGCTCCATGTCCACATTCCAGTTCAACCCTAACACTAGCCTCATCCAAAACCTAACCCTAGCTCCATGTCCACATTCCAGTTCAACCCTAACCCTAACCCTAGCCTCAACCAAAACCTAACCCTAGCTCCATGTCCACATTCCAGTTCAACCCTAACACTAGCCTCAACCAAAACCTAACCCTAGCTTCATGTCCACATTCCAGTTCAACCCTATCCCTAACCCTAGCCTCAACCAAAACCTAACCCTAGCTTCATGTCCACATTCCAGTTCAACCCTAACACTAGCCTCAACCAAAACCTAACCCTAGCTTCATGTCCACATTCCAGTTCAACCCTAACACTAGCCTCATCCAAAACCTAACCCTAGCTCCATGTCCACATTCCAGTTCAACCCTAACCCTAACCCTAGCCTCAACCAAAACCTAACCCTAGCTCCATGTCCACATTCCAGTTCAACCCTAACACTAGCCTCATCCAAAACCTAACCCTAGCTCCATGTCCACATTCCAGTTCAACCCTGACCCTAGCCTCATCCAAAACCTAACCCTAGCTTCATGTCCACATTCCAGTTCAACCCTAACACTAGCCTCATCCAAAACCTAACCCTAGCTCCATGTCCACATTCCAGTTCAACCCTAACCCTAACCCTAGCCTCAACCAAAACCTAACCCTAGCTCCATGTCCACATTCCAGTTCAACCCTAACACTAGCCTCAACCAAAACCTAACCCTAGCTTCATGTCCACATTCCAGTTCAACCCTAACCCTAACCCTAGCCTCAACCAAAACCTAACCCTAGCTTCATGTCCACATTCCAGTTCAACCCTAACACTAGCCTCATCCAAAACCTAACCCTAGCTCCATGTCCACATTCCAGTTCAACCCTAACCCTAACCCTAGCCTCAACCAAAACCTAACCCTAGCTCCATGTCCACATTCCAGTTCAACCCTAACACTAGCCTCATCCAAAACCTAACCCTAGCTCCATGTCCACATTCCAGTTCAACCCTGACCCTAGCCTCATCCAAAACCTAACCCTAGCTTCATGTCCACATTCCAGTTCAACCCTAACACTAGCCTCAACCAAAACCTAACCCTAGCTCCATGTCCACATTCCAGTTCAACCCTAACCCTAACCCTAGCCTCAACCAACACCTAACCCTAGCTCCATGTCCACATTCCAGTTCAACCCTAACACTAGCCTCAACCAAAACCTAACCCTAGCTCCATGTCCACATTCCAGTTCAACCCTAACACTAGCCTCATCCAAAACCTAACCCTACCTTCATGTCCACATTCCAGTTCAACCCTAACCCTAACCCTAGCCTCAACCAAAACCTAACCCTAGCTCCATGTCCACATTCCAGCTCAACCCTAACACTAGCCTCATCCAAAACCTAACCCTAGCTCCATGTCCACATTCCAGTTCAACCCTGACCCTAGCCTCATCCAAAACCTAACCCTAGCTTCATGTCCACATTCCAGTTCAACCCTAACACTAGCCTCATCCAAAACCTAACCCTAGCTCCATGTCCACATTCCAGTTCAACCCTAACCCTAACCATAGCCTCAACCAAAACCTAACCCTAGCTCCATGTCCACATTCCAGTTCAACCCTAACACTAGCCTCATCCAAAACCTAACCCTAGCTCCATGTCCACATTCCAGTTCAACCCTGACCCTAGCCTCATCCAAAACCTAACCCTAGCTTCATGTCCACATTCCAGTTCAACCCTAACACTAGCCTCATCCAAAACCTAACCCTAGCTCCATGTCCACATTCCAGTTCAACCCTAACCCTAACCCTAGCCTCAACCAAAACCTAACCCTAGCTCCATGTCCACATTCCAGTTCAACCCTAACACTAGCCTCAACCAAAACCTAACCCTAGCTTCATGTCCACATTCCAGTTCAACCCTAACCCTAACCCTAGCCTCAACCAAAACCTAACCCTAGCTTCATGTCCACATTCCAGTTCAACCCTAACACTAGCCTCATCCAAAACCTAACCCTAGCTCCATGTCCACATTCCAGTTCAACCCTAACCCTAACCCTAGCCTCAACCAAAACCTAACCCTAGCTCCATGTCCACATTCCAGTTCAACCCTAACACTAGCCTCATCCAAAACCTAACCCTAGCTTCATGTCCACATTCCAGTTCAACCCTAACACTAGCCTCAACCAAAACCTAACCCTAGCTCCATGTCCACATTCCAGTTCAACCCTAACCCTAACCCTAGCCTCAACCAACACCTAACCCTAGCTCCATGTCCACATTCCAGTTCAACCCTAACACTAGCCTCAACCAAAACCTAACCCTAGCTCCATGTCCACATTCCAGTTCAACCCTAACACTAGCCTCATCCAAAACCTAACCCTACCTTCATGTCCACATTCCAGTTCAACCCTAACCCTAACCCTAGCCTCAACCAAAACCTAACCCTAGCTCCATGTCCACATTCCAGCTCAACCCTAACACTAGCCTCATCCAAAACCTAACCCTAGCTCCATGTCCACATTCCAGTTCAACCCTAACACTAGCCTCATCCAAAACCAAACCCTAGCTCCATGTCCACATTCCAGTTCAACCCTAACCCTAACCCTAGCCTCAACCAAAACCTAACCCTAGCTCCATGTCCACATTCCAGTTCAACCCTAACACTAGCCTCAACCAAAACCTAACCCTAGCTTCATGTCCACATTCCAGTTCAACCCTAACCCTAACCCTAGCCTCAACCAAAACCTAACCCTAGCTTCATGTCCACATTCCAGTTCAACCCTAACACTAGCCTCAACCAAAACCTAACCCTAGCTCCATGTCCACATTCCAGTTCAACCCTAACACTAGCCTCAACCAAAACCTAACCCTAGCTCCATATCCACATTCCAGTTCAACCCTAACACTAGCCTCAACCAAAACCTAACCCTAGATTCATGTCCACATTCCAGTTCAACCCTAACCCTAACCCTAGCCTCAACCAAAACCTAACCCTAGCTCCATGTCCACATTCCAGTTCAACCCTAACACTAGCCTCATCCAAAACCTAACCCTAGCTCCATGTCCACATTCCAGTTCAACCCTGACCCTAGCCTCATCCAAAACCTAACCCTAGCTTCATGTC